>NW_027116235.1:7327-7790 GCF_000696795.3 Halyomorpha halys
CGTGCTTTTCATTATTTTTATAAAATGTCATTCTTTTAACCTCAATAACGTTTCGTCTTTAATTTCTTCAATTGTACAAAAATTCAGCTCCAGACGCCAAATAACGCCCTTACTCGTGTGTAATTTACCGTGCGGTTCGATCTTAATCGGGAAATTATTTGAGAATTTTTCACATTTTAAATCTTTTTCAGATTGTAATTCAGACAATATTTCAATTAAGAGCGTCCCATCTCTCAATTTTTTACACTGCCTTACTTCGCCAATAATTGTTTAGGTTTTTATAAATAAAAAAAAAACGAGATCTTACTGAAGTCCAAACATTTCCATCTTCGCCAGTTTCCATTCTTTTAATAGTATAGAATATACTATAATTTTTTTTTGGCATATTTACATTATTTTCTAGTCCTGTAGCTTTAAATCGCGATTTTTTACGCTTAGGTGGCGGAGATTCAGCCATCGTAAT
>NW_027116235.1:10140-11060 GCF_000696795.3 Halyomorpha halys
ACGTGTTTCACATCTTTAAGGAGTTTCCCTGTAACACAGAGATCATGGAAAAACGTAGTGTTGTTCTTCGACATCTCTCCATGGCCTTGAGCACCTATCTAGGGAATATTACAAAAATCATTGAATTCATTAAAAGCTTCGTATTATTTACTCTGATTTGCATGTTATAAGTTATTATTAATTACCTTATTCATAATTCATTATATCAGTGTACATGAAAAGTTCAAGAAAGGATAAGGAAGAGAATAGTTAAGTGACGTTCAGACAGTCTAAGTACCTGGGAAGGCTGCTTACAGATGACAACTAAGTAGAGAGCATGCTCTGTGATAAGGAAGTATATTTAAAACAGTCTTTTTCTGGATTTTTACATCATCACAACAATAAAAACTTTTTTCATTACAAGACTTCTCTAAACACAGTAAACAGAATAATATTCTTTATGATTATGTCTTCAAATTTAAAAATTGTAAACTTACTATGAACAGCAGGAATACGTAGAGTCTCATTTTCAAATTTTAACCTCAAATGGACTACCAAAGTATTGAAGTTACTCTTCAATAAGCTTATTAACAATTCAAACCACAGATGAACTAATCGATAAGCAGAGAGATTTTACGATATATAGGTTTGTTATCACAGTCGTCTGGAAATGAACATGGAGGTAACAAAAAAACATGTGCTGGAATTATAGACGATTAGCCGTTCTCTTTTTTTCTTTCCATGAGAACTGAAGAATAATCGCAGATTGAAGATTGCAGCTAATTACCAATTTTGAAATACGTCAGTTAATAGGTTAGTATTTTTAATTTCTGAAGTTAAACATTCATTTAAATTTTTTTATCATTCCAAAAATAATATAACACTTTATTAAAAAAAAAAACTAGACGTGTTTCACATCTTTAAGGAGTTTCCCTGTAACA
>NW_027116236.1:0-711 GCF_000696795.3 Halyomorpha halys
TTCTCGGAACAGTTAATCGGAACCACGGTTAATTGGAACCACGGTTAAAAACCTCGGATAATTAGGGTCTGTATTATGATTTGTAAAAATGAAGCTCGGTTTCGGACACATCTCGATGACCGACAAAGCTGTTATACTATAATAGATTTTGATTAGAGAAAATGGTCGGGGGGTGCGGTCAGTAAAAACAACATAAATAAACAAAAAATTATTTATTTATACCGACGTTTCGCCCTGAATTTCAGGTCTTCATCAGGGCTCCCGAACATTTTCTCCAATCAGTAATCTACGGTCAACTATATACCGTATCTACATTATAATAGATTTTATTAGTTCTAGTAATTCTTTTTGCTATTTCTAAACAGACCTGTCTATTTATTTTTGTGCCTCAATAAACGTAGTCCGACTATTATAATATAAGCTGTTGGCCTCTGAGATGAGCTCATCACATCGATATACCAATCGATATCTCTGGATTAACGAAGTCACTTATTTTTCTCGTGATTTATTCAAGATGTCACCTATCGATTTTTAACAAGTCTATGACTGGCAAAATATTAATTCAAAAAAGACAAGTTTTTCATATTATGTCCACTCATGGTACTTATCCCACTGAACGAAATTGCGAGAGTTACTTTTGTAATGACTCAATGAAAGAAACAAATGACTTCTCATCAAAAACAGTTGTCCAAATGTCCGAGATCTCTCAAG
>NW_027116236.1:761-1700 GCF_000696795.3 Halyomorpha halys
TGGTCAAGTGTCCTGAGCCGGTTCGACCTGTAGTCCAGGTTTAGCAACGCATACCTGAGTTTTGCCAATATTGTCTCAGGTATTGAGAAAAAACAAGTTTTCGGTAAATGCGCATGATTAAAATAAGTAAGCCAATTATAATCCACAATATATTTATAAAATTTTACTGTAATCAAATAGGAAACTTTTTTTTTTCGGCCAAGACTCCCATTGGAGTCCTATCCTGCCTAACCATGGTTGGGGGTCAAAGTTTTTTTCATTGAGTGACGGTCCCACAAAATGAAAAAGTCAACGCCCCTGTGCTACCCCAAAAAAATAGGAAATTCACATGTACATCATTTTTCAACATAGTCCCCTTGCTTTTCAAAGCACATGTAGTCCATCGTAGTACAACCTTAATAAAAGAATAGTATAAGAGCCAGGAAGAAAAAAAGGCAGTTATGTCACCCCAATTTTTAATTACTTTAATGAAAACTATGTATAATCACTAGTCAAAACTGATGATTCTGCCAGTATAGGTAGGAAGAATAAAAAATGGTGGCTGTTTCAAAACCATAAAATATTTTTGAGGTTAATAAACTTCGAATTGAATGTAATTTATATTAAATTATATTATAGTACTACGTTTCGGGACCACTGTCCCATATTCATGTACTTTAAACCTCATAATTTGAATTTCATATAGGAAATCATTTCACATCTTTACACTATTCTTACTTTTCTACCATTACTTATTTGTGCATTCTTCATTTCTCCCTAGCACAGCCATTGGAGAACTAATTTTTCATTCGGAGCTCTTTATCTTAAAAACTACCAACAACACTAGAAAATCTAAGAGAACATAATTTAAAGAAGAGTAAATTTTCTGAAATATTAGCCCTAAAAGAGCTATTTACGTCCAACAGTTCTCGAGATATAGCTTTTTAAAAAGCAACATTT
>NW_027116236.1:6985-9683 GCF_000696795.3 Halyomorpha halys
TTTTTCAAATTAACTTGTTTCTTTTCACTATTAGAGAACAATTGTTTGTTTTATTTAAGTGTACCAATATTATAATTTTTGTTATTAATTTTACATTCTTCTTTTATTAAGAAGCATTACTCTTATCTCTTTTTTTTTCTTCTTTTAATAACATTGTATATAGTTAGGAGTGTCTAGATTATACCCCCCCCCCCATAAATAACTGTTAAAAAAATATACATATAATATAACGGTTATATCAACCATGTAAGTCCCATACCAGGCCGATCTGGTATAAAATAAAATAAATAAAAAAAACTATTTTGATACCTTTATTAACCACCACCCGTAATATCTTTCCAAAATTTATCTTTTATCTTCATCCTTACCGCTTTATATTCCCTGAATTGAAAATAAATAGTATTTCTCCTATTGTAGCACTACAACCCGATTCAAGGTTTAGTGAAATCATCTGCCTTATAGGGTTATTCACGCTATATCAATAGCAGACAATCAGAAGAATTATTTTATTTAATTAAATTGATTTATTATATATCAATAAGTTATGAAAAATATATCGAAAATAAATGTTTTCTTGATCGATACATATTTCACTAATCTGTCTGATTTTATTTTTCAGAAATATCCCTTTTACTAGTCAAAAGACGATTCATGGCTCACAATCAAAGTTGTGCCATAATAGCACTAAATTTCAAATATGACACGAATGTACTTGGTTCTTTAAATTTTTGAATGAGGAAGATTTGTGATGAGAAGTCATTAGTTTCATTCATTGAGTCATTATAAAAGTAACTTTCGCAATTTCGTTTAGTGGAATAAGTGCCATGAGTGGACATAATATGAAAAACTTGTCTATTTTTAATTAATATTTTGCCAATAATGGGCTTGTTAAAAATCGATTTGTTTATCGATATGTGACATCTTGAATAAATCAAGAGATAAATGAGTGACTTCGATTATCGAGAGATATCGATTGGTATATCGATATGATGTGCTCATCTCAGAAGCCAACGGCTTAGAAATTATAATAATCAGACTACGTTTATAACGTTAAAACATAAATATACAAGTCAAAATAGAGTGGGAAATAGCAAAAAGAATTACTGGAGCCAATAAAATCAATTATAATGAGGTGTAGATAGTTGACCGTATTGATTACTGATTGGAGAAGATGGTCGGGAGCCCTGAAGAAGACCTGAACCTGAGGTCGAAACGTCGGCATAAATAAATACCTGTGGGTTCATCCCAGCCTCTTAAAGTGGGTACAAAATACTACACCACTGACCCTTTATGGATTGTAGAGACACAGATTTAAATTAATTTTATTATTATTATTATTTTTTTTTTTTTATTTTCATCCAAAAATTCTAAGCTCATTAAATTTAAGATTATTTAAGCTCATTTTTCAGTACTTGCAAAAATGTGAACTGTTTTATTATTTTAAACTAATACAATTAAATGAACTTTAGGCAAAGCCACTATGAAAATTGAATGTTTAAACCCTTTCGAACTCCACAATGAGAATAAGACGTAGTTTATATTAAGTATCATTTAATTGTTCATGTATGTACCGGGTTTTATCAAAATATTCTAACCTGTTGTTTTGTTTTTAAAACTTTGTAGGTCGATTTGAACAAAAATATACATACACGTACAGACCGACCATTTTAACTTCGTTATCTCGTCTCCTTACTATATACTCCATAGCTAGATAAGTGACTATAAAAAAAATTCATATAATTTTAAATAACAGTTTAAATTTTATGTGATTGATATTGTATTTTATAAAAATTTCTATATATATTTGAGCTGAAATAAAACCTGTACTGGAGAGTTTCTTTCAGATCTCGGATCCTGAACTTCGAGCTCGATCTTCCTCAGGGTAAATAGACATTAATGAGCTTTACAAATTTCAAATCTGCTAAATCTTTTAGAGAAGTTATCTTTTTTATTTAATTTATAAATAAACATCTTACGCCAATTTCTGTTTACATACACAGACAATATTTAATTTTTAAATTTTATGTGATTATATTTTTATTTACAAAAAAAATTATATATTTAAGCTGAAATAAACTCTGCATTAAATTGTTATTGACTTTAAAAAAAATGACCTATTAAACAAGATATAAATTTAACTGTCATATTAAGATAATTAACTTAAATAATCTTAAATTTAAAGAGCTTAGAATGTTAGGATGGAAATTAAAAAAAAAAAAAAAAAAAAAAAAAAGCAATAATAATACTAATAAGATTAAATGAAATCTGTGCCTCTACAACCCATCAAGGGGTGCCCCCCGGAGGGCTCACAAACCCACAGGGTGGACTCAACGGCTACAGGTAACAGATAATGTTATCTCTCTCAGCCTGATTCGGACCTCGGGTCCTTGGAGTTAGTTGTCCATTGCCTTACCAATGAGCTACCCACTCCCACAATTATAATAAAGTTATATTAAAAATTGAAATATCAAAATACATGGGCTTTGATGATCATTGGATTTTATCATATACTAAAGCCCAAACGAAGGAACGAACGTACATAAAATATTATGTTTAATTTACTTAATTCTTGTTTTATTTAATTCTTTCATGTTTAATGTTCATATAATATCCTTTAATAATACCCCACTTATTCCTGTCGAACAGATCCGTTACTTAGGACTACATCTCGACAAACGACTGACATGGAATCCTCATA
>NW_027116237.1:0-1687 GCF_000696795.3 Halyomorpha halys
AAAATGGTTACTTTAAGGGAATTGTCCTTCTTGTTTATAAAAACCTTCCAGAACAACATTAGTTCCACAACCTTCGTCAACAATCACTTAAGTATTGTTCACGACTCAGACGCTATAATATACAGCATGGGAAACTGTTTCACAAGTCTCGACTAGACTATTTCCTGGAAACAGAATCGTGTAGAATAGTTTGAACCTCACCCTAAGAATCGTGTGGAACCCACAGCTTTCAATCAACTCCCTCCTCAGAGTTCTTATCCTCATCTCTTGGCATTCCAAATAAATATACCAGTATCTTACAGATAAGAAAAATTCTTATTCTGAATATACTTTAGAAGAGAAGTCGAATAGAGTTGTAGTCACTCTATGGGACAAGTTTGTAAATAGTATTGTATATAGTATGTCATGGTCTCTTCATATAAAATAAATGAAGTTTACCTGTAACTATCAATAGACGTATCACAAATTCAGACATTATTAGGAGAGAAAAATATAACATGGAATAATACCTACAAAAACATCACATATCTAAAAGTCACGTATGTAAATTTCTAAATTACTTCAATACAAATCAAAATGTAATGTTTTGACGTTGACTAAAGGTTGACCAATAACAAATTTACTGATATTTTTGAAACTTACTTCTAAGTTCTATAACACGAATTTAACTATATTATGACTGGGACCAAGTGTGTCAGTAGCCCAAATGATGACGGAAAAACCATAAAATTGGTTCAAATTTTTTTAATATAACCTATTAAACGAGATTTAAAATCTAAATCTAAACATATTTAAATATCACATTAAAATACGCAATAAAATAATTAACTTTCTCAAATTTAAAGAGTTCTGAATCTCCCGATTAAAGTAAAAAATCATAATAATAAAAATAACTGAAAAATCAAAGATATAAATTCAAACATCTATGAAAATAAACTATGAAATATGGACGTTGATGGACGGTTTTACGTAATAGAGCCCTAACGAACAACAACATTAAATAGTTAGATATTCAACCCCAACTGAAAATCTCAAGGCATCATTTTGCTTTATTTTCAATACTAAGCTTTAAATTAGATTATTTGCTTCAATGAATAAAAAATTTTCCGTTCGGAGAGATAAATATTTAAAAAATAAATAAATTATTAAAATTTAGGGCATCTCTTTCCAAACAAACAGTGTTTATTTCAGAGAAACAAGATTTTTTCACGCAGATAAGCACAAACATGCTTAAACTATTCGCAAAACGGTAACATAAAGAATGCCCTCATAAAAAGAGGGAAGGAAACCCGCGATAAAACAATGCTCTAATAATTTTCAGAGCAACAACTAGAGCGTTATAATCTAATGGTGGCTGAGTGCAGTGGGGGGGAGAATTCTGCCTCCTCTTCCAATATACCCTCCCAAACACTAACTTCTAAGGAGAATGCTTCCTTCGAATCGATTCCTCAATACTACCTACGCATTATAATGAACTGTACCAAAAAAAAGACTATGTATTTATTTGTTATAGCAATAATTAATGTGATTTTTTCGATTGAATTTCAATATCATGCACAACAGTGATTAAATTCTTCTAACCATACCACTACTTTTCAATTCCAGTAGTAGCTCAGTTGTGTTCATAAAGCTTTGAGAATCCCATCACAAAGCTATTGTGTGTGTATATATATATATATATATATAT
>NW_027116237.1:5958-6237 GCF_000696795.3 Halyomorpha halys
TGAATTAAGATGGGTAATAAATCACACAAAAAAAAAAAAAATAATATTCTAATGAAAAATATAAGGTGAATACATAATTAGAAATTTTAGGTTTTTGATAGTCGTCAAGTTTCCAGATTACTAAGTTTATAAGTTTATTTTTATTTATCCAACATCAATTACGCCCATTTTAAAATTAATTCCGTCCCTAAATCGATATTTGTTGGTTTCTAATTTTAATACTTAAACTGTTTTATTGATAATTTTAACGATATATCTAACGTCAAGGAAATAAATGTT
>NW_027116238.1:0-1100 GCF_000696795.3 Halyomorpha halys
ATGAAAGTGTTATTCAAGAGTTAAAGTGAAATTTATTTGTATCTCTAATTCACTCACGCTGAGTCAGTGAGAGTTAAGTTATCCGTAAAACTTAAGTATAAGAAGATAGTCAGGATTGCGGTTTAAAAATAACAAATAGTTTTGAACTAGTTAATGTTCGACGTTTCGCCCCACTTTGTCGTTAAAAAGATACAAAAAAAAACTTAGAACATTACAGCAATAAGTTAAATTGAGGTAGGATAAATATTATGTAAAAATTAAGTGATAAGAAAATTATATACAAATAAAAGAAAGGAAGACATAAAATAGTATTAATATAAGATAAACTTGAATAAACAATGATAAGAATACAAAATTACGTAACAATGGTAAAAATAATAATTTAAAAATACGTATAATATACAGTTAAAAAAGTGCCGGAGATGTATAAAAAAAAAACAACAGAAAAGTAGACGTGGGAATACAAAATTTAAACAATTTTAGTGCGTGTTCCTGTGTAACGATAAAGATGACTTTAGTTACGTTCTTTATTTGTCAATACAACAATATTTACACTTGACATATATAACAAAACATTCATAATCATCACATAACGTTCAGTTTTTTTTTTAGATAACAACACACATAATATTTAATTGTAATTGATCATATGGCGAGTGGTTTCAAATGGGTTTGCCACTAAAACAAATTGTAAAATAATGAAACTTTAAATGAATTATAATTAAAAATAGATTTAAAAGAAATATACTAAAGAAATAAAAATGTTGATAATAATTTCGACAGTGGCAAACCCATTTTAAACCCTCTCTTTGCAAACGTCAACTATTGCCGTTCAAGACGTTAATCTTGCCACCACGCACTAAAAGACGGAAAATGAAGAAGAAAGTAGAGATTAAATAAACGTCGTGAAAGAAAAAATATAAATATAAATAATAATGATGATATTAAATGGGCAAAGAACAAATCAGGACCACCTACCTGTTCAGAGCGAACAGATATTGACTATAAATCGGAAGCGTGGAGGAGTGGGGAGGAGGTGGCCAGCCGTTTAACGGTTAATTGAGAGTTAAGTTATATTTATGAAAATATTAACAGAAAAC
>NW_027116238.1:4845-5198 GCF_000696795.3 Halyomorpha halys
AATATAACCAATAAATACATAAATTACATAACCATTTTTTTAGGTCTGTCTTCAGGGGTACCTAAATTATTACACCACATTTAATCTATATCATAATTTTTTTTTTTTTTACAAAGCCCCTATTTGAAATAAAGTTATGTATTTAACAGTGTCTGTGTAGTGGGGTTTTATTTATCATAGTTTTTTTTTCTGACCTCCTAGAAAAAATAAACATAAACAAATTAAATATATACCAATAAGAAACCGCCAGCCACACTCACTTGCCTTACCGTACCAGTGGTCCGGGCAGTGCCTCCGTGGCTGAGTAGTACACCCTTATAATTTATCATAAATTTAAGAGTGATTAGAATTTA
>NW_027116239.1:0-327 GCF_000696795.3 Halyomorpha halys
TAGTAATTGTAATTATAATAACATGTAATTTAAATCATATGTAATAATATTTCTTAGGAGCAGATTTCGGAAACAACAGCGCACTTATATCATGAAAACATCTATGGAATAGTTGATTATAACTTTTCGGATTCCTGACATATTAGGGTACCTTTATATTTATAAATGCCGAGAAGACTAAGGCAATCGAAGTAGGATCCAATCACCTCCTCATCATTCCTCATATTCCAACCTTATTCCTAAACAACAATCCAATACAATTCCACCCATACGTTAAAAACCTTGGTGTCACTATAGACCAAACTCTCTCCTGGAAAAACCACGTCT
>NW_027116239.1:6742-9751 GCF_000696795.3 Halyomorpha halys
AGTGCATTCCCGCAATACCCGCTCATCGAACCTCAGCCTTTGGTAGATCTTTCCTCACCCGTTTCTCTTCCCTATGGAATTCTATTCCCTCCTTTATTCGTAGTTCTAATACCCTTCCAATCTTCAAATCCCGTATCTTCGACTACCTTCTGTCCACCCAATTCCGGAAGAATAACAATTGAAAGTTTCAAAAATTAAAAAAAAAAATCGTTGTATTATTTTATTTTATGACATTTTGTAATTTCATCTCTATTTTCCAATTTACTCTAAGGCTCTAAAGCCTAATTTTGACGCCTGTAAATTATTCTAAAATAAATATTATTATTATAATAAAATAAAAATGCTATAGATTTTTAAATGGATTTCGATTTATTTTAACTTTTAATTTCCGTTTTACGCCCCTAAAATAGATACTAAACAGACCCCAGTATGTTGGAAATGCACAAAGTTAAAATATTTCGATAGAAAGAACATCATCATAAAATATTTTCAGCACCTCCGAAAACATTTAAGGAGACACCAATATGTTAGAAGTACAAATTGTTAAAATAAATTGTAATTATATTTACTTTTTATCCAACTGTGGCTTCTTTGTTGAACTTATGATCAGCTACCACCACACAGAAGCGGGGTTTCGAAAATGTACTAGAGGGGATAATACAACAGCCGAGGAGATAAAAAGTCAGTCATTTCACTTCAATATTTGATTGCTTTAATAAAAACTATGTATAATTACTAGTCAAAATTGATAAGACTGCCAAGTATAGGTAGGAGAAATAAAATTTGGTGGCTGTTTCAAAACGTTAAAAATAAAAATTTTCATTCTGAGCTCCGTGTTTTAAAACTACCAATGTAAGGAACGCTAAGAGAACACCATTTACAGTTGAGTAAATTATTTTTAAAATGAACCTTAATAGAGCTATTTACGTTAAATAATTCTTGAGTAGCTTTTCAAAAAACAATATTTAAGAGAAAATGCACTGAAAATCAGTAGTTAGTGAATTTATTTTGAGAAATCTATACCTCCAAAATCATCGTACAGATGTCTAATAGCACTCAAATTAAAGCTGGTTAAATGTACTATAAAATAGTCCATAACATCTTCTTAGTAGTATTAATTTTTATATTTGACAAAATAAATTCGCAAAATGTTAATTCCTAGTTGGGATAAAATCTCAGTCGGCATTAAAAAAAAAAAAGTTAACTTACTATGAAGTAGTTCATGACACTTATCTTCGTAGGGGTGGTGGTGTTTATGATTTTGGCTTACGAATATAAATTTGGCAAATGAAAGTTTGTCTGAACAACTAGAAATTAATTTATTTTAGAAAAAAACGCCATAAACTACTTTATAGCTCATTAAACTAGCATTAATTTGAGTGCTAATAGTCATCTGTACGTCGAATGGTTTTTAAGATATAGATTTCTCAATATAAATTCACTAAATTTTTTATGAAAAGTTGCTTTTTAAAAAAGTTATATCTCGGGAACTATTGAACGTATATAGCACTATTAGGGCTCATATTTTACCAAAATTGCTATATTACATAATATAGCAATCTCTTAGGTTAGTAATTTTAAAGATATAGAGCTCCGAATGAAAAATTATTTTTTGAAACAACCCCTATTTTGTATTCCCCTTATCTATACTTGTTAGAATCATCAATTTTGACTAGTACTTATAGATAGTTTTCTTTAAAGTAATTAATAATTGGGGTGAAATAACTGACTTTTTTCACATCTTGACTTCTTGCACTAGGAAGGGTACGAAGGGTACGAAGGGTACGAAGGGTACGAACAAAAAATCTCCAGACTGAGAAATAGGAAACCGATATCTCCCGATCCCATTCCAGAGCACCTGTAAGTACCATATAAGATGTACACACATGTATTGTATTAAAAGAAGGGAACAAGATTATATTCGTTTTCCGGACTTCAAGGAACCCATAATACGAATCTTCCACTATCACATAATTTGGACAATTTTAAATGTTTTTGGAGGTGAAGACTAAACCGACTGTGACCAATTCTGAGGCGGAAACTCAATACGTACTTTTTTCATTAAAGGTGGAAATGTTCCAATAGATGCTTTATTAATAGTTTGACGTCTTCCAAACTAACGCCTGCTCATCAGATTCGATACTTAGGACTCCATCTTGACAAGAGACTTACTTGGAATCCACACACAAGACTGAAACCACAAGAAACTGCTCGTAGATTTCGATTACTACAACACCTACCTGACAAACGCTCTAAACTTCACATTCACTACAAAAAAAAAATTATACACTATGATAATCAGAGACCAATTTGGACTCTGAGGCTCTACCAAACCATCAAATTCCTCCCGCATCCAATCCTTACAATCCAAAATCCTTGATGCTCCTTATTATGCTACGAATAAACTCATCCACAAAGACCTTAGCATCCCATTCGTTGGAGATTTGGCCCAAAACAGATATATGTCTTTTCATTCCAAACTCCTTAACCATCCTAACCCATTAGTTCTTAATCTTTCATCCTTAACAATCCCTGATAATCCTCCGAGGCGTCTGAAAAGGAGATGGCCACGGGACTTTCTAATTTAAATTAATGCTTGAAGTACCACCAATGGGCGGTTCCTTCCCAATATTTTCAAGTGTAAATGAAACGTTCCACATATTTACTTATTGTATTTATTATTTTGTAAAGTTTTAAATTACATTTAATAACTAAATAAAAAATAAATCTTCCAATGGAGTTATGATGATTTGAGGTAATTTGGAGCTCTCTTTGCGAACAGTGTATTATTATGTTATGTTATTTCAATTTTAACATAGCTCTTATCTTTTTTGTACTTATTCCGGAATTTCAGACGAAAGGATTGACAATATAAGTAACACTTATCGACAGTATGTTCTTCATTCGTGATCGCACACTAACCATTCTTTCCTAGGATAACAATAAAAAAATAATTTATAATATAACTAAAACTACAAAAGATCTCTAAATAGTCTTACAAGATTAAAG
>NW_027116239.1:10401-11231 GCF_000696795.3 Halyomorpha halys
TTTTTTTATTTATTTATTTTTTTTTACTTATATCATGCCATAGGCGTTGATGACCAGAGGGTTTTACGCCTTTAAGCAACAATCAACAACAACAACAACAACAACAAAAAACAAAATTTGTACAATAGCAAGACTTTATTAAACCAATCGTAGGTCCATGGAGTCTCCAGATAAGAGACTTTATTTAAAGATTATAAAGATAATTAAAGAACGCTCTAGTTGAAATAATGATTTTATTTAATAATGAGGTGTAGATAGTTGACCGTAGATTAATAATTGGCGAAGATGGTCGGGGGAGGGGTAAAAATCATTTATTCTTGCTGACGTTTCAGGTGCAGGTCTTCTTCAGGAAGCTTGTAGCCAAAGGTCAACTGCAAAACTGAATTTTAGGTTGGACCCCTTTGCTACAAGCTTCCTGATGAAGACCTGAAACTCAGGTCGAAACGTCGGCATGAATAAATATTTTTTTTTTATTCATGATATTTTTCCTGACCGCACTCCTCTCCCTCTCGACCATCTTCTTCAATTTTATTTAATATTTGAAAAAACCTGAACATAAAAAAATTACACATTTTTCACTTACCGCATTTAAGATTAAATTAATCCTTGTACGTTTTAAAATGACTATTTCTTTACTGTTAAGGATGATAATATTACCCTTACTATTTATTTCATGTAAAAGTATCTGTAAGTAAATTCTGACTATTGTATTGTCATAATAACCATGGAAACACAAACATATTCATTTTCTAATTTATTTAATAATCAAATTCTTTCATATATTTTATACATCAATAGTTTATTGCTAGTAATAATGGGGAGTGGTTCAT
>NW_027116239.1:14286-14699 GCF_000696795.3 Halyomorpha halys
CCTTACTAACTATAGATGTTTCAAGACATTTCTAGCCAAAAGAAGCCATCTTTATTTTACATATTTTTAAATATTTGGCCTTTTTTACATATTTTGTTATAAATCACATATTTTCTGAAATATTTGTTATTTTTAACATATTTTTATATATTTTGTCCTGAATCACATATTTCCTTAAATTATTTGTTCAATTGTAAATACATTTTTCGCAGTAACAACGTAAAATTCAAGAGAAAGCAAGAAACTTAAAAGTGAAATTTCTCATTTATCATAAATAGGGCGTACAAATTCTATTTCTTCATCTTTGAACACAAAGAGAAGCAGTGGCAATAATAAATTTTCACACAGAATTACATCGAGAATTTCTCAGAATCAATTAAAAAGAGCAAAGGTCTTATTCCTTATTATAACAA
>NW_027116239.1:17080-17405 GCF_000696795.3 Halyomorpha halys
TATAAATTATATTTTATAAATAATCTTTTATATTTCTTGAGAATGGTATTTGTATTTTAAATGAATCAAATGGTATCCTTGTTTAGCCTCAATACTTTTTATTATATGAATAGTTCAACGTTTCGGCCATTTCAGCCATCCTCAAGGGCAATCTTAAATATAAATTTATACCTCACATCTAATTATTTAAAAATGTTTCACAGGCTATTCTGCCCAGATCATTAATTACAAGTCAAAGGACCATATTTTCTCACAATTTCGTTAATTTTAGATAAACTTAACACTGTCAACTATTATATAAACAAACTATTTACATAATAGTTGA
>NW_027116240.1:0-1799 GCF_000696795.3 Halyomorpha halys
TAAAATCAGAAGAAGATAGTTAAATAATTATAATAATTTATTTGTTTATGGAGCAACCCTTGTACAAATAAAATTATCCTGTGAGATACATGAAATAGGTAATCAATTGTAGTAATTGTACAAAAATTATGTGTTAAAGATCGTTTATATAAACTAATAACAAACAATATACCCAAGCTGTGCTATTCACATTTCTTAGAATAAAACAGTAAAACAAATCACTTCGTATTTAGTAATATTAAAAAACAAAAACTATACCTCCTTTTGGGACGATAGGTGTCCAGCTCTAAGCTTTTGGGTTACATATATAAAAAACAGTTTTAGATCCAATCCTGAGGGTACAGACAGAAATTCATACAACTGATTTCGGATAGTATTGCTTAGTTTCTGCATGTATTCGATTCTCATGGTACACGGGGCAATCTGTCAAAAGATGGAAACAATCCTCCAGGGCCGTTCCATGACAAGCTGGACAAAGCTTCTGTGGCTCCAAAGTATATTTGTGTGGACCGACATTTAGAGTAATTGCATATTTATCGGAAAGTCGCAGTTTAAATTATTTTCAAGTGAGTTATATGGCAACTGATTTTTAGGTAGCTTTGAGGAGCATCCGTTGTACTGAAGACCCTACCGTAGGTAGTTGAATATATGAAGTAGATTATAGGTAGAAAGACCAGGTGTCGGTCAATAAAGGTACCATAATAGTAGAAGAATACTATTTATTGCTAGTTAAGGAAGAAGTGGGGAAATTTATACCTGACCCTCTTCCTAAATTGCCATACTTGGCAATAACTGAAGGAATAAAACGAACAAGTAAGATCCACACAGCCAGCATCAAACTATGAGAATATTAGATTGTAGGAAGATAGTCCGGGTAACGGTCAATAAAGGTATCAAAATAGTAAAAGAAAACCATTTATTGTTAACCAATGTTTAGCCCCACTATATAGAGATTAAAAAAAAAATATTAAAATGAAAAAAAAAATTTGGAAACAATTGTTATGTTATATCAATGTAAGGAAGTATACATATAAAATATAGTATAAAAGATTGGGACCAAGTTAATAATAAATATAACCTGGGCCCTATTTCATAATGAAAGCCAATAGTATTAGTTAAAAATATCTAAGTAGTAACGTGTTAATTACACTAATACTTATTTTTTCATAATAGAGGGGACTATTAGTGATATTACAGGAACTAAAAAAGTACTAAAGTACAGGTTACTATTGTAAAAGTCAGTGAAATTGTATTAAGTTAAATCTACAAGACTAATAGTATTAGTTTGTACTTTATTATGAAACAGGGCCCAATTGAACACTATGGCAGACAATGAAAAATAGTGAGTGGCTTATATCTGAATTACAGTGTGAGTGTTCAATTTGTAGATTCAATTTATTTATTTATTTTTCAGTTTTTTAGACACTACTTGCATATCTTATATTATATATATCTTCTTACCTACATTATATTATATAGATATTATATTTCATCTGTCACTGTTTTCAATCTACTACCACAAAATTCCACGATTATCAATCAATTAAAATTTTGTACTATTCAATTATCAGTTATCAATTTTTTATCATTTATGATTTAATTCAATATTTTGTATAATTCTACGTTTGTTTGTATACTATTCTTTTCAATTGAATGTTTCTCTAAATGTTGTTGTTATCTCTTTTGTTCTATAGCTCTGATGAAGAACTGAAACTCAGGTCGAAACGTCGGCATAAAATAAATAAATATGGTTTTGTTTATTTATGTTGTTCTTTGCTGACCGCACCCCCCGACAAACT
>NW_027116241.1:0-1036 GCF_000696795.3 Halyomorpha halys
TAGAGGGGAGGCGGAAATAGGTTTGAACCATTGGGGATTTAGTAAGGACATCTTGAAAGTCCATATTGTAAAGACCATGCCGAGAGAATATTAAGTAATTGTGGGATATGACCTGCTAGGGAAGGTGGGTGCTTGGATTAAGAATAACAAGGGAAAATGGAAGATTAAGATAGGAGGCAAAACCTACAAATTTCGTCAGCAACAGAGGAATGAGGGTGCACGAATTGAGGCAATCAATCAAGCTGAGGACTGGAGACAGCGACTCAAGAGGGAATACCAGGATATTTTTTTTACAGAAGAGGAAATCCTCGGAACGCCCGGGAAGACTGTACATGAGATCCCACTAAAGCAGGAGAGGGTAACATATGTAAAGGAAAGAAGATACCCTCAGCCACTACGTCACCACATCCGGGAGGAACTCATAAGTTTAAAACGACAGGGAATCATTATTGATAGTAACAAGGAGTGCGCCAGGTGAAACTACTGAAAAGTACAGAGTGGTGATAGATTACAGGAAGCTGAACGAGAATACCATTGACGAAAAGTATCCAATCCCCAGATTTGAAGACATTTTAGACAGGCTGGGCGGGGCGACGGTATTCAGCACACTGGATTTGAAGGCTGGGTATCATCAAATTAAGATGCACCCTAATGATCAACATAAGACGGCATTCACTTTTGAAAGGGGTCACTATGAGTTTACAAGGATGCCGTTTGGCCTCAAAAATGGCCCCATAACCTTTCAGCGCCTGATGGACGAGTTTCTGAGAGGAATTGACGAATCAGTTTGTCAGATTTATATGGATGACCTCCTTGTGTTTAGTAAGAACGAGATTGAACACGGGCGACACTTGAATAGCGTGTTCCAGAGAATAAGACATTTTGGGCTCAAATTGTAGGGGGAAAAGTCGACGCTGGGGCAAGAACAAATAAAATTTCAGGGTCATACAATTTCTAAGGAGGGAATTAAACCAGACCCGAATAAAGTTTCAGCAATCCAGAAAATGGCAGTACCTAGTGACATAAAAGGAATTCG
>NW_027116241.1:2905-9245 GCF_000696795.3 Halyomorpha halys
TTTATTTTTGTTTTGCTTTACTTTTAGTTTGTAATAAGAGATTATGAGGAGTGTCTATCTTTTGCTTTCTTTATTGTATATACTTTATTGTAAATAGTTATTTTTTTGTATTTTATAATAATTTCTGGTATAGTTGAAGTTTACGAGGATTGTTCGTAAACTGGTGGGGGGGAGTTACAGCCTTAGTCAGCTGTTTCTTCAATGTCAGCTGACTGAGGAGATCAGCTGATCGCATGTAAAGAGATGTACCGAACCCAATAAAGTTAGTATGTTACAGCAGTTTCCTTCAGAGAAGAAGGAATAAGATGTAACATGTGTGTTACATCTTATTCCTTCTTCTCTTTTCCGATACTTAACTTGTATATATATATAACTTTCAATCTGCTTTATCGGCCAGGTCAATGCCACCGACGGCTCCTCGGGTATGAACTCGTGGTATGTGTCACCTAAAGATTCAAATTTCTCTTTTCCCAGCTGGTACTTCTCCAAATGTATATCGTTATTATTACATTAAATAAACGCAGCAAAAATACTGACATACAGTAAAGAAATTTCTTACAGGCAGCACCTCTTACTGCCCTATGGTCGGTGGTGATCAGAGGAAAATGCTCTCATTCCCTTCTGTCAATGTCAGTAATTTTACTACCTCTAATGACTACTAGTAATTGGCAGTGCTTTAATACTAAGTTCAGATGGGTATGATATAATGGTTCTTCTTCCTGAAGATCGCCTAAAATTTCAGTATTATAAATTTGGATTACATGAATAATCATTAAATAAAAAATAGTAACATATATAAGTAAAAGTGTAGCAGAGTACACTATTGGTCCATCAGCTCTAGTTTCTAATGTTTCCAATTCGCCATGCAAGATTACAAGTGCTTTTAGTTAAATGTATTATTCAATTTCTTAATATTGAAGTTATTTTATGATTAATAGATAATGTATTGTAATCGTTATAAAACAGTTCTTTTACAGGATAATATAGTACAACATATATCAAAAGTTACATAAGCATCTATAATAGTTGTATATTGAACAATGGCAGCATAAAGCAATAAACTTATAAAGCAAGTTAAAAGATATATAATAGGAGAGATTATTTCTTATGGAATAGAGATTCAATTTTTCACATTCCTAGATAATTTCCTGTGACAATTAATTGAATCGTTAATGATTGAGAACATTATCCTTCTTTTATTTTTTTTAATTTACAGCTATTTACAACTTTACTAAAACGCAACTAGTAAATGTGATGTGAGTTATACAGTGGTATGCTACAGTCTTTTGAAAAATCCCCCATTGGTAGAATTCAAATAACGTTTTTAGATTAAAGAACCTGGAAGCCATCTTATTTTGAGACGCCTAGAAGGATCAGGTAGAAGGTAATGCAGGAGACTTAAGGTTTGGAACACTTGGGTTTGGGTGGTTATGAAGGAATGGTATCTGGAACATTGAGGTTCTGATGGATGAATTTATTTGTGGTAAATTAAGAAGCATCAAGGATTTTACTACGCTGCTTCATTTTTTTTATGAGCAGGCTCCTCTTTATTTAGTCTGGTATGAGGTTTCCAACTTAGTCGTTTGTACAGATGTAGCCCTTGGTACCAGATTTGTTATACAGGAATAACTGGAGCGCTTCTAAAGAATACTATGGGAAGGAAGTCAAAGGTTTATGACAAAGTGTAAATGTGATTAAGATTTATTGTAATCATCCTGTTTTTACATCATTCCTTACAATGGTTTCATCTATAACAGGATAATACTCTAATACTCTTAAAGGATCTAAGATTCATCTTACACTAGCTTACCGAGATGGAAAAAATATTCATAACTCAAATCATATTTAACTAACTGGGACATCGCGTGTTCACATATTTCTCTTTGGCACTAATCTGCATTACCAATGCAAACTTTTTTAAATATATGTTTCATAATAAGGTAAACTAAAACCTCTTAATGCTTTGAGCCCGTCTTCATTTAGTCTCGTATCCCATTGACGTTACTAAGTTCTACGATTCATGGAGTCTGCTTGTCCAACAACTTACTACCGTTATTATCAAAACCTGACCAGTCCTGCCCTTATTTCTCTCCGCTACACTAATATCTGCAGCAAGTATTATATTTATTCAATCTGTTTCTCTAAATATATCCAATATAAAGATGTTTTTTTAATTCTGGATTAGTTGACCGTTCACACGTCATCTCTGATCTCAACCGAACGAATATCGGCGTAAGTGGTGGTTCTGGAACACCTAATAGCTATGTTGTATTACTTCAGGCTGCACTATGTCCCGAACATTAAGTCAGGTTATCGAATCCAATTTCTAATATCTGCACCAAATATTATGTTTTTTTTTCAATTTAGGATATCCTTTACACGTCATCTCTTAGACCGAACGAAAATCGACGTAAGTGGTGGTTCAGGAACATCTAACAGCTATGTTTTATTTTCAAAGACAAATTGCTTCGAAGAAAAAAGTAACGATAAGTGATTGCTAAAGGTGACATTCTAAATTCTTTTTTTGGCGCCTTTAATGCGATATTTGCCTTTCTACTCCCTATCCTTTATCCTTTGTCCTTTCCCCCCCACTTCTCTGATTACTACAGCAAATATTATGTTTCTCTAATCTAATCCTGTGAATTTATCCATTATGGAGAACACTTTTCAATTTCGGATATTAGTAAGTTGACCATTTACACGTCATCTCCTGAACCGAACGAATATCAATAAGTGGAGGCTCAGGACTATCTATTTACTATATTTTATTCTCTATAATGAATTGCTTCGAGGAAAAGAGTAGCGATAAGTGATGGTTAAAGGTGACATTCTAAATTCCATGTCATTTGTTATCGTTTGACGATTTTTACACGATATTTGCCATTCTACTTCCTATCCTCTGGCATTCCCTACCTTAGACTTCAGGCTGCACTATGTCCCGACCATTTAGTCAGGTTATCGAATCCAATTTCGTCTTCATAACATCTAAAGTTTTGGGAATATTCCCGTTTAGGGTTATTGACAATAATCTTAAAATGGATAAATTCCTTTTTTTATATTCTCTGGTGATATCCATTTGTTTCACAATTACGTTTTCAAACACCCTGCTGATTGAGACAGTGAATTTTTCCACAATAGCATTCAAGTTAGCACCATTTAATTTTTTTATAATCATATTTAATTTCTTATTTCGCTTAATTATTTTTCCCTGTTTTACATTATATCTTTATCACTACCAGAGTACAGTCGTAAGGACTATCCATTCTTTTGAGAGCTTAAATTCCTTTTTCCATGAAATTGGAATTAATGTTAAGAACAGACCCGCTCAAAAGAAAATTTTGTTGGAAATATTTGCTTTTATTGTAGTTGGTATCATTTTATACATGGGAGGTAATTCATTCGACAGTATGCTTAAAGCGACAAGTCACGCTGTGTCATTTATAGTAATGGCTTTGTGCTGTGGACAATTCATTTTTTTAGTAGATACTGTAAGCGAAGGTTTTCAGTCCTGCTCAAAGTTCCTAAAACAAACTGAGCACCCAGTCCCTTTAAATCGATTGCCAATTATCGAAAAACTCGTCGGTGCTGCATGCAGATTGGTTTCGATTTCAACAGAAATTAATATCATCTATTCTAAGCAATTGTTTCTCATGATATTCATCAGTTTTGCTTCTACTATTAGTTATATATATTTTATCTACCGAAATGCCATTTCAAACAATGCAATCCTACAACACTGTATACCTGGAGATGTCATAGTGACTCTGGTTTATCTCTCGTTGGTGTGGCGCTTGTCTCATTGTGCAGCAGTGGCGAATGGCAAGGTGCGTATTAGTTCTTTTTCATTGGCTTAAAAGGCAAATCATTCATAACAGAAAATGTTTTTGTATTCAAAGATTATTGCTCTAAGATTCCCCATAGGTTAACATTCGTCTGCTTTATTTCCAGAACACTATCAATGTGAATTCGCGTCCTATTCAGTCTTTATTCATATCTGTTAAACTCACAGAACATTATTACAATATAAATAGAAGTTACAAACTCTGGCTTTGGGATGTCCTGAATCTTTTTTTCAGGTCTCAAATCCACACACACATGAGCTAGATGTATTTGAATCTGATCACGTGTGTCATACCCTCAGCACCGTGTCACTCCATCTCTAGAGACATTTAATTTTTTTTTTTTTTAAATATTTATTTATTGCTAAGTTAAGTATTGGCGAAAGCAGAATGTCAAAAAAGAGAAGAAGCAATAAGATGTAGCACGTTTGAACTGCTGTAACATACTGGCTTTATTGGGTTCAGCACATCTTTATACATACACATGATCAGCTGATCTCCTCAGTCAGCCGACATCAAAGTACCAGCTGACTGTAACTGCTATTTACAACTGTACATTATAATACATTTAGTAAATCTGATCTAAGTTAAATTGGAGTGTTACAGGCGTGTAGAGAAACTACCCATTGGTAGCAATCTAATGGCATTTTACATTAGCTGCTCTCGTAGCCATCTTCTTTTGAGACGCCTCAGAGAATTGTTAGGAATGGAAGAGGATGCAAGGTTAGAAACTAGGGGGTTTGAGTGGCTTGTGGGTTGTTAAGGAGTTCATAATAGAAGGAGTGATATCTGGTTCGGGCTAGATCGGTTACATAGGGAACATTAAGGTCTTTATGTATGATTGTAATTGTGACAAAGTAAGGAGCATTGAGGATTTTGGATTGTAAGGATTGAATACGAGAGGAATTCTAAGGTTTAGTGGAGCCCCAAAGCTCAACTCCATATGTCCAGATTGACCTTATTACAGTCATGTAGATCAGTATTTTGTAATGTGTTGGAAGTTTAGACCGTTTGTCTAGTAAGTGCTGTAATAGTCGAAATCGACGTGCAGTTTCCTGTCTTTTCAGTCTGATGAGGATTACAGGTTAATCGCTTGTCCAAATGTAGTCCAAGGTAGCGGATCTGTTCGACAGGGGTTAGAGTAACATCATTAAATGAATCTGCACGGTAGTCAGTAGGTTTACGATGAAAGGTAAAGGTAATTTGAAGGGATTTGTTGGAATTTATCTTAATCCTCTAATTACGACACCAATCTTCGAGGGCTGTGATAAGGGATTGGATATTTTGGGATACAATTAATGGGTTATTATTAATAGCAAGAACACATGTGTGATACGTGGTGAGGATAGTGTTAGGATTGGTTGGAATGTCAGCTGTATAGATGGTGTAGAGGATGGCCCAGAAGATACTACCTTGAGGAACACCAGCGTACTGAGAATAGAGGGATGAATAGGAACCATTGTGGTTTAATCTATCAATGAGAAAGGAACGAATGATGAGAAAGTGTGTAGGAGGTAGGAATTTACGGAGTTTGTAAAGCATTCCCGGGTGCCAGACTCGATCAAAAGGCTGTTCTACATCGAAAAAGACTCCCGCGCAGTACATTCCGGGCTCCAAAGAAGTCGAGACTACGTCCACTACACATTGCTCACACTACACATTGCTGGATAGTAGAGTGGGATGTTCGAAATCCAAACTGGTGATCAGGGATTATATGATTGGAATCCAGGATGGGGTATAGGCGTTTCAAAATGGGTATTTCAAGGATTTTGCCCATGATTGGTAATAGAGAGATAGGGCGATAGGATGATATGTATTCTGGAGGCTTTTGGGGTTAGGGGATCATTTTAACTATAGATAATTTCCAGGGGTCAGGAAAATATGTGGAACGGAGTACGGCGTATATATGTAATATGTAGTATATAGTATATAGTGTAGTATATATGTAAGTGAGGAATAGGATGGCTTTCCGAGGGAGAAGTTTTAGAATGTGGGATGTTATTAGGTCGTATTCAGGAGCTTTGCGGGTATATAATCGTTGAATGATACTAGATATTTCAGAAGGATGAAATGCTTTAGGTGGGAGGGTCATTTGGAGCGGAATATTTAGTTCTGCATCAATACATTCAATATGAATTGGGCTAAATGTGGAATATGTGATTTTTCTGCGTCAGTTCTGGTTCAGGTTTGGGATTCTTCTTCGGTAAGAAGTGGGTGGTTAAAATCTTTGAAATTCAGCAGTTTTTAGTGGTCCTCCATAACGATTTGTCAGTAGTTGTAAGATTTTCAGAAAAGTTAATTAAAATTAGAATTTTGCATTTTCTGATTTCTACTTTTAGTTTGTTAGTCAATTTGGTGTAATATGTTTTGTCAGTTGGATATGTGGTCCTATGCCACTTCGATCTCGCTTGTCGTTTTTCCCTTAATAAGATACGAAGATGCCGTGGCAGGTTATTTTGTTTATTGTTATTAATTAGCCTATTAGCCGATGTGTTGTCAAT
>NW_027116241.1:9645-22811 GCF_000696795.3 Halyomorpha halys
GGGTTCGGAATAAGGAATCAAGGAGGTTATAAGAAAGGTTATTACCAGGAGGACACAGTATACAGCTGAAAAGGTAACATGGAAAGGGCGAGTTGAAATGGCAACCGAGGTTGATTGAATTGCATCAGTTGGATTGGAAGGAATAAGGGAATGGGATAAGGATTTGCGGATAAGGATACAAGAACCAACATGGGAAGTGTTGTCTGGATGGTCTGATCTATAAGTGATGTAGTCACGTATGTAAAAGTATGTTCTTTGTGTGAGGTGAGTTTCTGTCAGTAGGGCTATGTCAATGTGTTTATCATGTAGGAATAAGTCAAGTTTATCACGGTGATCAAGTAGGCCATTAGCATTCCGTAGCAGGACAGCTAGGGGCTTTGTGCTCATCGTGGGAAATTAAGCAGGATTTCAGATAGGATTCTGGTGTTAAGGTTAATGAGAGGTTTGATGGTATCTTGAAGATCTTTCAGGAAGGATGTGAGGATAGAAGTTATATCCATTGGATTTTGGTGATGAGGGTATGGATCAGGAGCTTGGGATGGATAGTTTGTGTGACAAGATGTACTGAGTGAGGGCTGGGCTAGTCTTGATATATGCTCAGCTGGGGTATGAGGAGCGGTTTCGGATTTCAATGGATGGGACGAGGAGTTGGTTGGAGCAGCTGGACGAGATGGAACTGGGAGTGGATAAGGTGGCGGCAATTTTACCCGGAAGGGTAGATGAAAGGGAGCATTTTTATGACGTGGACGTTGAGGCTGAGAATGAGAGGCGAGGGTCTTAGGTTGAGAAGTCGGAGGCGCCAGACGCAAGGCGGGCTTTTCTGGATTGTGATCTCGGGGTTGATTTTTGATCGATCATGGGTTTTCGAAGCAGGCAGCTGCGATTCGGTGACATGAGGAGGTGGTTTCAAGTTTGGAAAAATTTCCAAATTTTGAGTTTCAGGCGGTAGGGAACGAATTTGTTCTGAGCTTTTTGATGCTATGAAGTTTGACCTCACCTTCTGCAAATGTTTGTAGATTTCACAACCTCTGTAACTTGCTGGGTGATCTTTCTGACAGAGCCCATTTTCCCGGTTCATCCCTAGGTTTCAGGTAGGTTTCTGTAGCGTGAGGGCCAGCACATTTAACGCACCCAGCCTGGTGATGGCAATCGGCCTTTGTATGCCCTAAGTTTTGACACCTAGTGCATTGGACGATAATAGGTTTTTGTCTAGGCTCCTCAAATTTAACTGTTGAGTAAACTAGCCTTGTAACCTGAAATATTTCAGGGTTATATCGGGCTGGCTCTAAAGCTACAAAGAATAAAGACAGTGGGTAACATTTAATTTCAAAAGACAATTCTTAGCTTCACGTGGCTCTTTGTCCAAGAAGATGAACTACACCACCATTTGGTGGAATGGACCGAAGTAGTGATAGTGGTAAGTCTCTCATAGGTGAAACCAGCTGGCAAGTCAGTTGTCATGAGTAGCATGACAGTTATCAATAGAAGTGGTTTGTAAATTTGTAGAAATAGTATTTATACATTCAACTATAGGGGAAATATTAAGCACGTCAATAGATTTACAATATGAGTAAATATTTTTTTAGGAGTCAAGAATACAAGTGTCATTAATTATCCTAAGGTTAGAACAATACTCATTAGTCTTAATAAATATGGAATTTCCAATAAATATGTCCTTAATATCATACTTTAATGAGTCTTTACTTATTGAATAGTCTGAATTGGCGAGCAGGTTCCTGTCGTTTCAGTAATGTTTGAGGATTCCAAGTAAGTCGTAGGTAGCGGATTTGCTCTAAAGGAGTAATGGATAGTTACTAAAAGAAGTTATACCTTTACGACGAAGTGTAAAGGTGATTAAATGGGATTAGTTTTAATCTTCAAGTTTTTACATCATTCTTTACGGATGGTTTAAGTTGGGTTTAGGTTAAGGTTTTAATTGGGAGGTTTGGTATACAATGGTTTGGTACGTCATGATAGGTTACGTATGTCATTAGCATACGTAGTTTGGAATGGGTTCAGTTGTCAGCTGCCCAAACAGTATGAAGGACCAAGGATACTACTGTGTACCAAAAATTACACCAAGTAACTGAGGAAAGAGGGATGAATAAGCACTGTTATGATTTACTTTGAATAATCTTTCAGAGAGATAGGAGCGGATAATGAGAATGTATGTAGGAATTGGAAAGGCAAGGATCCTGTAAAGCAGTCCAGAAAGACTCGTACAAAATTCATTTAAACAATATACATCAAAATAAGAGGTTCGTAGTTCATTTTCTTCACATGAATCAACAACATAATTCATTTTTTCATTATGTTTGATTAATAATTTAATATCTTTCTCAATTGTTTCTGACTACAGTTTACTAAGCATGATTTCGTTGGCAATATTATGTTCCATGTGATGGTTATTATTGTCGAGAATTTCAATTATTTTTTCGTTGCAGCCTTATCACACGCACATGATCCCTGTATGCAGTGGTCCCTAATGGTGTTGGTTCCGGATCATCAAAATTTATGAAATCTTTTTAAAGTTCTATGATTAAGCCCCCTTCCCGAACGTTCTAAAAATTATCCCTTATAAGAAAATCGCTAATGTTAATTGCAGAAATGTCCTTGGGTCCTAAACTTGACATTTAAAACAAATTAACCTGTAATTTCAGCCTAAATTTTTAGGGAAACGACTTACTTGGAATCCTCACACAAGACTGAAAAGACAGGTAACTGCACGTGGATTTCGACTTTTACAGCACTTACTGGACAAACGGTCTAAACTTCCAATTCAAGTAAAGTTGACATTAATATTCTTTTCCTGACTCGGTTGTTTCTTCAATTTCTGTTTATTTGGCGATTTAATTCCGGTCTTTCTTGACGGATTTTGGCCTGCATGCGATCGCGTCTTGCGTGTTGAAGTTATCAAAGTACTGGCAACGACAGTATAAGTATCGTCGTCAGAGTCTGGCGGCAGGTTTGCGGATTGAGCTAGCGCTAAGGCAAAAACCATCGCTCCCCAGATTTAATATTATTAATATTTAATTTGGGATAGCGGTTACAACTGGCTCGGAAAAGCCCAGCTGAAAAGTTGAAAAACTGAGTCTGTGTGTCCGCACTGCTCGATCGAAGGAGTGAATAAATACGCGACAATATTTCACAGTTCCGCACAATTAAAATATTAATAAAATGTACCTGATTAATGATAAATCCACATTTGTCGAGGTCTGAAGAAGCACTATATATGTATATGTTCTCGATGGTTTATGTAATATTATAACTTCTTTGAAATGTTAAAGGATTCTTACAAGAGGTCGCATAACACTACTATACTTCAAAACCAAACACACTGCTATCAGTGAATCCAAAAAGGCCACACCCTCGGAGTAGAAATATACCCTGAGGTTAATGAGAATGTTCACCATTGTAATCTAAACTGAAACAGAAGGCAGGTATGAAACAAAAAATATTTCGTCCAAGTCAATACCAATAAAAGTTAGAGTAAAAGTTGTAGTTTTTCGAGTAGGTTTGTTTCTTGAAATATGTAGAAAAGAAAAATAATAGGTTAATTGACCTTTGGGTTTACCCATAAAAGTGCAAATATTGTGGCAAAGTTTGTATAATGTTTCAATGACGTACTGGAACGTATGAAATTAGGAGCCTTCTTGGAAGGTGTAATCAAAACAAGGTGAGGACAATAATCAAATTAACCACTATTAATCAGAATAACGTTATATTTATAAGAAAAAATGATTTACATGATGGAAAAATTGAGGGGATTAAGTTTTTTATTTTGTGGGACACAACTTAATGAAAAAAGTAAACCGGCAAAAAAATGGCCGGATTAAAACTGATGCACCGTGGATTCTTAGTTAGTTAGTGGCGTTCACTACGGGGTCGGCAGTTAATCACATAGAAGTGTTTAATATATTTCATTTTATAATTAGCTAATGAACTTTTAAAAGGATGTTCAGTAATAAGAAAAAAAATACAATAATCTTTAATAAATTGTAAATAAAGAAACATACCCATGACAACACAAATTATTCATAATCCCAGTTGGTGATCATCTTTTAAAATCATGTTCTTCACTATCTTGAACCCAACCTCAGCAAAGACATTGACCGGTAAGTGTTTGGGACAAGTAGCAACTAAATGGAAACCTAATTTTTTTTTAAATGCACTCATTATTTTCCTCATTATAATCGAAACGAGGTTAGTCAAGTCCTTATTTCTCCCCGCCTGACTAATTACTGCACAAAATATTATGTTTTTTCAATCTATTTCTCTTGATGTATCCAATATCTTTTTTTAATTTTCTATTAGTTGACCGTTCACACGTCATCTCTTAGACCGAACGAAAATCGACGTAAGTGGTGGTTCATTAGGTGTTCCTGAACAGCTATGTTTTATTTTCAATGACAAATTGCTTCAAAGAAAGAATAGCGATAAGTGATTGTTAAAAGTGACATTCTAAATCCTATGTCATTTGTTACTGTTTGACGATTTTGATACAACGATATTTGCCATTCTACTTCCTATCCTCTGGCATTCCCTACCTTAGACTTCAGGCTGCACTATGTCCCGACCATTTAGTCAGGTTATCGAATCATACTTCGTTTTCACAGCATCTAAAGTTTTGGGAATATTCCCGTTTAGAGTTATTGACAATAAACTGAGAATGAATAAACTCCTTCTTTTATATTCTCTGGTGATATCCGCTTGTTTTACCATCAATTTTCTTATAATTATATTTAATGTTTTATTCCACACAACTATTTTTCCATATTTTGTATTATACCTTTATCATTATCAAAGCACAGTCGTAACGACTGTCCATTCGTTTGAGAGCTTACATTCAATTTTCCATGAAATTGGAATTAATGTTGGGAATAGACCCGCTCAAAAGAAAATTTTGTTGGAAATATTAGCTTTCCTTGTAGTTGGTATCATTTTATACGTGGGGGGGTAATTCATTGGGTAGTATATTCATAGCGTCAAATTACGCTGTGTCATTTATAGTAATGGCTTTGTGCTGTGGACAATTTATTTTTTTTTTTGTTGATGCAGTGAGCGATGGTTTTCAGTCCTGCTCAAAGCTCCTAAAACAAACTGAGCATCCAGTCCCTTTAAATAGATTACCAATTATCGAGAAACTCGTCGACGCTGCGTGCCGAATGGTTTCGATTTCAACAGAGATTAATTTAATGTATTCTAAGCAATACATTATGAGATAATATATGAGAAAATGTATGAGATACATAATGAGAAGCATCTCATGATATTCATCAGCTATGCTTCTACTATTAGTTATATATATTTTATCTATCTCAATGCCAGCTCAAATAATGTAATATATCAACACCACTGGAGTTTTTTTTTTTTCTGACCTAGAAAAAATTAAAACAACAAATTAAATATATACAAAGAGAAAGAAATGTATATACTCAGGCAAATAATATATCTTGGATTGCCAGTGTGGCATTATAAGATAAGCTGGCGGGTCCGCTGAAGGCGGTGTCATCGACGATGGCATGAGTCCGTCGTGAGCGTCCTAGGAATAGGGAGGGGCTATTCCGGCTGGCGATGATGAAGTGATGACTTCAGGCTGTAGAGCCAGAAGTCCCTCCCAAGGCGAGAACATCGACCAAGGGAACAGTGCTCTGCCACCTCCCAGGTCTTGGTGGAGGGGTGATTTCTCTGAACAGTGAATTGGCACAGGCTTTCAGCCCATCAAAGAATTTGATGTGCCTACGGCCTATGAATTCTGGCACGGTTGGGAGTTGGAGCTCTGCACAAATTTCTCTGTTCCTGGTCCGCTGGAGTGATGTTCCTCGTACTATTCGCCACAGGAAGGAGTTCTGGAAACCCTGTAGGTTGGTCAGTGTCGTTTTGTAGAGGTGTCTCATTAGTGGTGCACCATGGAGCAGCGTCATACCTGGAGATGTCATAATGATTCTTTTATACCTCTCTACCTCGGTGTGGCGCTTGATTCATTGTGCAGCAGTGGCGAATAGGGAAGTAAGTACTTGGTTCTTTTTTATTGGCTGACACAGCAAATCATTCATAATATAAAAACATTTTTATTCAAAGATTACTGCCCTAAGATTGCCCATCGGTTCGCATTCGTTGGCTTTATTGCTAGAACACTGTGTTCGCGTTCTGTTCAGTCTGCATTCATATCTGTTAAACTCACAAAACAGCTAATAGACGTTACAATATAAATAGAATTTACAATCCCTGCCTGTGAGATGTCCTGAGTTGAGTTTTCAGGTCTCTAGCTTACACACTCATAAGCGAGATGTATTTGAAGCTCATCACGTGAGTCTTAACCTCAGCACCGTGTCACTCCATCTCTGGAGACATTTAATTTCAAAAGACAATTCTTAGCTTCGCTAGGCTGTTTGCCCAAGAAGATGAAGTACACCACGATTTGGTGGAATGGACCGAAGCAGTGATACTGGCCTGTCTCTCATTGGTGGAATCAGCTGGTAAGACAGTTGTCAATTAAAATGGTTAGTAAATTTGTAAGAATAGTTCGCTTTCTGGATAATACAATATAATATATATCAAAAATTACATAACCATCTATAATATTTGTACCTTCAACAATAGGCGAAATATTATCCACGTGTATTGTATATCTACTGCAATTTGAGAGGTTATTTTTTATGGACTTTAGAATATAAGTGTCATTAATTATCCTAAGTTTAGTATCACCTACAAACGTGATTTAAAGAGATTTATTTTAATCATCCAGCTTTTATTTTTTTAAATTATTTCTCCCCACTCTACTAATTACTGTAGCAAATATTATGTTTTTTCAATCTATAGCTGTAAATACATAAAAAAAAAAAAACAACTGTAAAACTATAACTCATGAAGGGTATGCTGTACTTTGTAAAGAAGTACTGTTACTAGGCCAACGGAGTGCTAGAAGGTGATTCGGTCGGAAATAACTATTGACCTCAACACTTTTACCCAATGAAGGGTACCCACTTTTTGAGGCTGGGTAGGCCCTGGAGGGCTCCCGAACCCACAGGACTGACTCAAAGGGTACAGGGATCTGCTACAGGTGGATTCGAGCCCCGGGTCCTTAGAGTTAGTACTCCATTGCTTTACCAATGAGCTACCCACTTCCGCAATATATCCAATAAGAAGATTTTTTTTCAATTTTGGATATTAGTAAGTTGACCTTTTATTATGTATCATCTATTAGACCGAATGAATATCGACGTTAGTGGTGGTTCAGGACCATCTAATAGCTATGTTTTATTTCCAATGACGAATTGCTTGGAAGAAAAGAGTAGCGATAAGTGATTTCTAAAACCTTTATTGACAACTTTAATAAAAAAATATTTGCCATTATACATTATATATTCCCGCTTTGGGTAATTGAAAATAAGCTAAGAAAGGATATATACTTTTTTTATATGCTCCGGTAATATCTGTTTGTTTTACAATTACGTTTTAAGCACCTTAATGCCATACAAGAAAATAGCACGATTTAATTTTTTTATTACTTCATTTAATTTTTTTTTTTACGCTCAATCATTTTCCTCTATTTTATACAATGTCTTATCGCTACCGATATACTGTCTTAAGGACTGTCTATTCTTTTGTGAGCTTACATTCCATCTTCCGTGAAATTGGAGTTAATGTTAGGAATAGACTGGCTCAAAAGGAAAAATGTGCAGGAAATATTTTCCCTAGTGTAATTGGCGTTATTTGTGGTAATTCATGGGATAGTATTCTAACTATTAGAAGGTACGAGTATGTATAATTGACACACTACAAATTTTTTATATAGAAAACGTTCTAGACTGACAAGTAATAAAAAAAAACTACAAAAGGAAATCATTACAATGATTTTATTGAAAAAGAAATAAAAATTATTACGATGTATAATTGTTATAAAAGTTATTTTCAAATTACTGTTGTGTCGCCCTAACTTTTCAACTTATCTAAACTTCTACTTCACTTCTCAGCCTCTTCAAGAAGGCCTGTGTGAAACCGTTTTGTAATTAACAATAGAACAATAAAACACTACCATTGTATCTTGTCCAATAGTCATTTATACCTGGGCAAATGATGTGTCACAGAACACATAATAGACTAGAAGTGTCATACCCTGTCTGAAGGATGTCTTGTTTTGACCCTGTTGGAACCTCATCGCCCAGTTGGAAGTTTCTAATGACCTTGAACTGAGGGTTAATTTTCTCCTTCGTTTCGCGAGTTAATTCCCTCCTAGTTTCCTCCATCTTGCAACCAATAATGCAGACGGTCTTCCGATTCGAATAGTCCTTTTCTGGTTTCGAACCCTCACTCGTGAAGATATTTGAGACATAAGAATAGCTTCAAATACACCTATTTGAAGCTAATCGTGTGTCTCAAATCCTCAGTACCGTGTCATCCAACTTTTGGAGGAATATGATTTCAGAATACAACACCGCTGAAGCTAGACCACGAAGCTTACTTTGCCTTTAGCGCATGTATCTCCCTCTAGAGCTAAAGACGATTCCTCTTATGTTGCCTGAAGAAAACCGCGAGTTTGATCATTAACTGTAAGACCTCCTATCATTTCCACGTAGGACATAGACCCTCCTAAGGAAAAAATATTGGATAACCAAAGCGGACAAATCAATCAGAGGACGTTAAGGGGAAATGCTGAAACATTTCGTTGAATTGTATAATTCTGCGGGGCAAACTAAAAACTTCCATAATGCCACCGTTACCCATAGCGAAATTCGAGATCAAACCCTTCCCTTAAACTGAATTTGTCTTCAATGGCCCATTTTTGATAATAGAATCTAAGAGATGAATAGCTTCTTTAGTCATATCTCAGTCTTTTCATTTGAATGTCCTACAAGCAAGTTAAATCAGTAAAATGATCGTTGACAAGCTCTGACGAGAGCCAGCCAGGAACTGGCTACTGTCCTAGTTAAATAGAAGTCTGACTAAACACCCGTCCTCTTGGCCCCCTCACCAAGGATGCATTAGATATTCTAAAGCCAAGAAATATGATTAATGTAGCAGCTACTTCCACGGGCGGAAGATATAGGACTCGACGCCATCTCATATCTCAAAATGGAAATCAATTGAAATGGAATGAATAAAAATATAAATTCATTCTCGACAAAAGTCTCCTAAGAACAATTAAATGGTTCAGACTGAGGATTATTTGTTTGGCAAGATACTTACAAAATTCTGGTATTTAAGTAAAAATTACAATTATTATGGTATCATCTTACTTAATGAGAGACTGAATATTTCCCTTTATTGATTCCTACATTTTTTCACCACATAAAATCTTTTTCATAAAACGTTGCCTCAAATGCTCATATTTCTTTTCGCTGTTTACTTATGAGAAAAGTCTATTTTCTCATTCAACCTCCACTTGTATAAGGTCCTAATACTCACATCACCCAAAAGCTGTACTAAAAAAAAAAAAACACCTACTTAAGATATAACCTTCCTTTAGCCTACTAGCATTTAATTTTTCTATTAGTTTTAAATTTTACTTTTTTTTCTTGTATGATTAAAACTTGGAAACGCGTGAAAAATGTTCTAAGAATGCATTGTTATGTTTTTAATCTTTTAACTAGATTCTTTGGCTATAATTGAATGAAAATGAGAAGTCCTTTCGATCAGGGTCATTGCTACAACATATTGGAGAGGGGTATCATCTAATATTACCAGGCAATTTTGACCGGGTTTCCCAACCATAGGTATGGGGAGTATTCCATGGAACGTCCCTTTATCTTTAATATTTTTTGAAAACTGAGTTCTAAAAATTAGTCATTTGGAGTGTGATAACCTCCTTTAATGATATGTTATCATAATTTCATATTTTAGGTCTTCAAAATCCCTAATTTTTCGGGTTTTCAAATTACGGAGGGGATGTAGGGGAGAAGTAATGAACTGCTCACCCTGTACCGATACCCCTGCTTATCATTATTTAAAGCCATTTTCACTGAATTGCATTACAACTAAATAATATAATAAACTGGATACACTAAATTTATTTTTAACGTACAGTATTACGTATTTCAGTCCAAGGAATTCAACACCCTCCTCTACCAACTCATGATGGATGATAGGACCAACAATATCCAACATAATGTGAGTATTAACTTAATTTTCTTAAATGTTTGTCTTCAACAATGTGGAAATCACTATATCTTAGATTAGATGAAGAAACTGTTGCAAACAAAAAACTGTCCTCATTCAATAAGCAATACTCTGAATAAGGAATAAAAATGAATAAGTAGCAGCTTTGTCAATTCCCACCCCTTCATTCTATCTCACTATCATTTCCTATCTCACTAATAGATAATTCAGAGTGAACCACAACAATTCCTATCCATCCCTCTTCTTTCAGTCCGCAGGTGTTCCTCAAGGTAGTATCCTCGTTCCCGTTCTTTACATAGTATTTACAAGTGACTTCCCAAATAATTCTAATAATATCCTAGCAACGTATGCCGATAACATATGGGTACTCTCAGTTGATAATAATCCGTCAATTGTATCCCGAACTCTCCATTTCCTTATCATAACTCTTGAAAACGGTTCAAAACTATTACAATGAATCCCATCAAATCACCTTTACCCTTCTAATCAATGTCACGTTTTTCTAGAACAAGCTGAGACTGCACATTTCGATGCAGCAAGAGGTCGTGTTCACTGCTTGCGGCTTCTTCAATTTGGACCACACTTTGATGCATTCGGTGAGTAACATTAGCTTCTGGATTAGATTTTCATCTATTCACATACAAGTGAAACTTTAACACAACGAGCGAGAAGTGTTGTAACTAAAGTTTTAAAGTATTAATAGGATTCCTGAATGATTTGTGGAACACCGGAAATCGCGATACCTCGTCTTTTCCCTGTGGTCCTTAACTCATTCATGTTTAACTAATTTCTCAGTCGTAATTCAACAATTTCATTAGGCTTTGAGTGATTCACAATACTTGTATTTATAAGTCGAATAGTTTTGATATTATGATTCTGCTTCCAGATGATCGCCTCGGCTACAACGTACTTGGTCATCTTGATACAGTTCGCCACTCCTGATGTTGCCCGGCTGAGGTTACTTGTGGCCGAGAGTATTCTCACCACCACTCCGTTTCCCATATCCTTCACCACATAAATTATATATATATTAATTTTAATATATTTTTATAAATTTTATTCCCCATTGTATCACGAAATTTTGAAAGCGCACGAAACTTTATTGATAGTTAAATTTTCATGTTAATTTTATTGGTTATGTAGCGACACTACCTATGAGCTGGAGCCAGAACTAAGAGCTTCAGCGCTTCCAGCCTAACAGCACCAACCATCACTGTTCGAGTTTTGTGTGGTGTTTATTTACTGGTTGAAATGTTAATAATTTGATGTATAAACATGTCAATATTCTTATAATTGTAAATGTATTACTTTAATAAACAAACTTTACCAAAAGAGTATACTGAATAACAAAAAAAGTAAATTCTTACAGGACGTGCCTCTCATCGGCATTCTTAGCAGAATCAATACACCAGAGCTACTCGTAAAACGCTCCTTTCTTAGAACATAGCAAATAAGCACATTCAGTATATTCTTCCACGGTTGTTTTATAATCTGATATGTCTTATTTTACGCTTGTTCCTAATGGTCCTTTAATCCTTTCGTAAGGAACAACACCGAGTACCCAGATAGGACTTACATTCACCTTTGTGCCTGGAGACTTGTACCCAGTAGAACGAAGTTTCCTTACTCCAAGGACCTGTATTCTTCCTATGAGACTGCAGACAAATATCATTCAGAGCAAAGTTTCCATCCTTCGAGGACTTACCACCTCTCATTGTCCTTTCTAATCTTACAAGATGGATTACTCCAGATTACTACCTCCACAGTACCTCTTGGAAATAAGGAAACAGTTAAATTAGATCAGTATATTTTTCCACTAATTTCTTATATATCTTATGTGTTCTTTTTTAATGTTAATCCAATTTAATACCTCATCTAATCCACAATTTTTCTTCCTTTTATAATCTTTCTATATAATTCTTGTAAGATTCATTCTGTCAGCTCATCTTCTAACCAACTTCCTAATCTATATATACTGGCATTGCATAGAGTTTCTTGTAGAGAGTTCTTCACGTATTTAACTGGAATTAGAACTGATAAATCATACACACCCATCCTACTTTTGATGTCAATATTCGGTTAATGTTCAAGGAAAAATTTTGAATTAAAGGAGTTCCAGTAGCTTATAATTATTTTTTTTCGATGTGCTCTGTGAAGTTTCAATTATTATAAATTATTTTTATTTTAATACCAAACGAATCAACAGGAATGTTCACATCTGATCAAAGAGACTAATAGAAGTAGAAATTTTTTTTTTATCTAATGACATAGTAAGTAGTAGTCATTAATATATATCTGTATAAGATAATGTTAAGAAATGAAATAAGTTATTTATTTGCATGAAATTTACAAATATCCTAGAGTGCATTCAGTCAATTTGATAAAATGACCTCACTTTTTTTTTCATAAAACAAACCAAAGGTCATTTAAGAAAAAAAAAAATAATTGGAGACAATTGGTTCACTGATAGGCCCTCAGCTGTAGCGATATCTACCAATGAGGGAGCGGAAGAATTAACACCTACATTGCTTCTCCGACGGAGTGAACCACTTGTTATATTAGTTTTTTATTAATTTGATTGTAAATAGTTCCATATTCTCATTCATAAACCATGTAAATATTGTAATTTTAAATATATTGCCGTCTCAGCTGCTTTAGGAACAGGTATTCCAACGACTGTATTATATTTATTAAACCATATATTTATATTTATATATTCTTATATTAATGTTATGTTTTTTCTCCCCATTGGCTAAATCCAGCTGCCACTCTCTTTTACTTGTGGTCAAGAGGGGGTGGGCAGTTCATTGGCCTATAGGTTCCTTGTGAGGCTGAGTCTCTTTTGATCCTCGCCCCCAAAAAATTATCTCAGTACATGTTTACGTTTACATTGCTCAGGCATTGCCTTTATCGTCAAGTTTCATTGAACTAAGGCCTGCTTTCTTTGACAGAGGTCACCACCTTGGCAGAGGATTTCAGTACGCACAGGTATGGTACCTTTTTGGTCCCAGCTGGTATCTCACTTTCTCTTCTCTTTCTCTCTCTCT
>NW_027116241.1:22933-29319 GCF_000696795.3 Halyomorpha halys
TGTCAAAAAAGAGAAGAAGGAATGAGATGTAACACGTTTGAACTTCTGTAACATACTGGCTTTATTGGGTACATGATCAGCTGACATCGAAGTACCAGCTGACTGTAACTTATATATATAGTTATGATGAGTCAGAACTCAAGAGTTAAAAAAAAGGAAAATAAGGGCACGGAATGAAACACGCAAGCTCAACTAAGATACTACTTTATTTTATTCTTCTGTAGAATCCTATATATATACCTTCTAGCTTGTTTACATGGGGAGTTTAGGTATTAAAACTCATAACACCTATGCTCTGTTTATAACTCCCCCCTGCCAGTTTACGAACAATTCCTCGTAAACTACAACAAAAAGTAAAAAGAACAAAAATAAACTACCATTCTATATGTTACAAAAAAAAAAAATTAAAACTAGATACACACACTTTGACAAACTTAATCTAACATTTTGCTATCTACACAATTTTTCATCTACATCTTAAGGCTATTTACACTGGTCACCCACTCACACTTTTTCCTATTTACACTCCGATACTATAAAACAACAAACAAAACAAAAAAAAACGAAAATCTGTATATCTGAGCTAGGGATGAGGCACTCCAGGTTTCTCCGGAGTTGTTATCGCTGGGAACCTTAATTGTTCTAGGTGAACCGTCCGCCTGTTTCTCGGTTCCTGTATACTCTCAATGGTTACCACGTTATGTTCCCTAATGGTTATCACCCGGAATGGCCCCTCATAGCGCCGAGATTCCTTGCTCCTATTGGACCCTAAACGGTGATACACGACAGTCCCAATTCTAATGTCTCCCATCACATCACGAAGGTTTAGATTCTGCCGTTCCACTCGCCGACGTTTCTCCCTCTCTATTCGCCCTCTCGCTTTCTCCCACAAATTCCGCATGACCATCCCGTGATTCACGATTTCCCCATCCGCCTCCGCCGTGTCCATAAAGTTCCTTCGTCTCCCTTGCAGGCCAAAGAGGACTTCAAAATGTGAAAACCCCGCAGTGGTATGAATGGGGTGATTATATGCGGCTATCGCCCTTACCATTGCCTCATCCGGCTCCAGCCCTTTGTCCGCATGATATACCCGCAAATGGTCACTCAGAGTGCTATGCAGTCGTTCTATACCCCCTCTACTTTTAGACTGACTTGGGGTGTTAATATGCCAATCTACCTCTAACGCCTTCATCTCTCCCCTGATCGTGGCATTATCGAATTCCCGACCCCTGTCGGAGGAAATTCGCCTTGGGACCCCATAAAATTGGAACCATGTTCTCAGCGAGACCATCACTCCCTCCGATGTCCTATCTTGGGCCAGATGGGCCATGGCCACCTTGCTAAAGAGGTCGATGACTGTTATCCATTTGAACCCTTTCCATGTAAATAAGACAATCTGGATGTCACTAAGTGGTTCCGATGCAGTGGGTGTTTCCTCTTCCACGGCCCTAGGCGGGTGGCAGTCGTACTTCGTACTGAGGCATATATCGCAACCTCCTATAACTTCCTGGACCGTCTTCTTCATCCCCCACCAAAAATAGCGACGTTTGAGAGCCTGTAACGTCTCGCTCACACCGCGATGATTGGTTTTTCCTTGATGGTGAGCTAGAGTAACCTCCTTTTGCCGTTCCCTGTCTCGCACAGTCTCCACCATCATCGTGCATCGGATAAACGTCCTATCGATCCCCACTTGTTCCAGTCCCCACAGCCGTTTGATCTCTTCCCATATGACCTCATTCCCTACGTAGAGATAATAAGTTCTTCCCGCCTTCGATGCATCCGTTAGCACCCGACATATCTGATCCTCTCTCGCCCCTGGTTGTGACCATATGGTGTTGATCGAGGTTTGCCCATACTTGGAAAATTCCACCTTCATAAGGCCGGAAGTCCTTGTTTTCCAAATTATCTGTAGTTTCTTCTCGTTCACGATCTCGTCTACCTCCTCCATCTCGGGCGGTCTATCTCCCGCAGAGCTATCGTCCTCTGATGACGGGGTTCCTTCCTCCCGCGGCTGCGTGTTCGGAGTCTCCCCTTCCCCTGGAGTCCATTCTCTTAGGAATTGTCTGACGCTCCCCGATGGTTCTCCTTGTTCCTCCTCTACCGGATTTATGGTTATTTCCCGCGACGATCAATCCGCGACCACGTTCTCCTTCCCTGGCTTATAGCCTATCTCCATATTGAATTTCCCTAGCAGCTCCTTCCAGCGAGTGATGAGCGCAGAAGACTTCTTCAGTTTCCCTACCCACTGAAGAGGTCGGTGGTCGGTATGGATCCTAAACCACCTCCCAAACACGTATGGTCGGAAGTGCTCCACTGCCCACACAATCCCTAATAGTTCGCCCTCTAGGGCACTATAACGCGATTCCACGTCTGTCAATTTTCTGCTTCCGTATGCCACTGGCCGTTCTCCCTTCTCACTATCCATCGAAAGCACCGCCCCCAACGCGTATTCACTGGCATCCGTCGTAATTGTGAACTGTTTACTGAATTCTGGGAACGCCAGTACCGGTTCTCTCTGCAACCTTTCCACGCACCGTTTGATGTTATTCTCTATGGCCGGCGTTACCACTATGCGGCTACGCTTTTTCAGGAGATTGTTAAGAGGGACTAAATGCTCCGCCATCTCCGGAAAGAAACGTCGGTAATAATTAAGAGCCCCCAACAACCGCCTGACCCCTTTTACATCCCTGGGGACTGCCATTCGTTGTAGAGCCTCCACTCCGTGCGTATCGGGTTTAACCCCGTCCTTCGAGATGATGTGCCACAGAAAACCGATCTCCTCCTGACCCAACGACGATTTTTCCCGAGACAATTTGAGTCCGAACTGGCGAATTCTGTTAAATACGGTCTCTAAGTGTACTCTGTGTTCCGTCTCTGACTTACTAAAAACTAATAAATCATACATATACACTTGACACATGGACTCAGCTATACGCCTAAGAAATTCATCCATAAGTCTCTGAAAGGTGATGGGGGCGTTCTTCAGTCCAAACGGCATTCGCGTAAACTCGTAGTGACCCCGTTCGAACGTGAATGCTGTTTTCGATTGGTCCCTTGGATGCATCCTTATTTGATGATACCCAGCCTTGAGATCCAGAGTGCTAAATATCGTCGATCCACCCAACCTATCCAGGATATCATCCAACCGGGAAATAGGGTACCGCTCATCCACCGTATTCTCGTTTAATTTTCGGTAGTTGATGACTACTCGGTACTTCTTCTTTTGCTCCCCCGCGACTGCTTTCTTCTTTACAGCCCATAAGGGGCTATTATAGGGCGAAGTACTATTCACAATAATGCCTTGTTCCCTTAAGTTCTCAATCTCCTCCCGTATATATTTTTTTTTTTCCCTTCCTGGCATTGCTGCCATACGGGGTTCGGCAACAGTGGGGTAGTGCGTTAGGGTTGCGCATGCCACTGTTGCCAATAAACATCTTTTTTTTTTTTTTAAACATTTTATTTTCAAAAATACAAAATTAATGGTGGACCATTTAATTTTTTGGGACAATTATTATAAAAACGTGGTACAGCCCAGCACTCGGTTGAGTGCCTTAAGATGGGGCTACACCTTATCCACCAGCATCCGTCCGGTACGTCCAGCACGCCTGGTCCGCATCCGTCCGGTTGTCACCTCCAGTGCGCAGCCTAGTCCAGCCCTCCTGGTCTCAAACTGCTTCTTCGCTGTCCTCTTGATCTTCATCTTCCATTGGTGGCTCGCCGACCCCTGGAGGCCGAGCCCTTCCCAATGTAAAGTGCGTTGGCCCGACAACTTCCCTCCACCCGTAGATGAATTCCCTGAAGTACGGGTAATTATCCTCTTCCATCAGCAGAGGGAAGTCCGACTCGGCGAGGGCGAAGATCCCGCATTTTCTTGACAACCTGGCACGGTGTCCTTCCATCGCGGTGCAGTCCAATACCACGTGCTCTGCTGTTTCAGGGACCCCTCTCCTCCCGTATATGCTAACGTAGTGCCTGTGGATATCGACGTTCCTTTACATAGGTTATCTTTTCCCGATTAAGCTGTATTTCACGCACCGTCTCCCCCGTTGCTGATAACACCTCCACTTCTTTAAAGAAAATATCCTCAAACTCCTGCATGATGCCCTACCTCCAATTCCCTTCCCTATTAATCGCCCCCACCCGTACATTACCATCCTTCCCCAATCCCTGACACGGAAATGTGTACCCTCCAATTTTGATATCCAACCGTCCTGCTGTATTTTTGAATCTCGCGCCCGCTTTACCCAAAAGATCACATCCTATAATTGCCTTATATTCCCGCGGCATCTCTTTGACCACATGTACCGTAATTGAACCGGTTAACCCCCATCGACTCAACCCCATACTTGCCCCCCCTTCGACGCTACAGGGCCCACCCAGGGTGACTAACCTACAATTATATACCTTCACCTGGGGTGTCTCCTCTCCTCCTCTCAGCCTGTCTAACGCTCCTCTTCACATGATGGTGTTTGAACTCCCGGTGTCGATAAGGCACTTCACTCCTCCCATGCAGATGATAGGCTGCAACTCACCAACACGCGGGCGCCTCTCCCCTGGTACGCACCTCAGATTTCTTCTTGTTTCCTTCCTTCATCCTCCACCCGCCTTTCTCCTCTTCTCACCTTCTCGAATCTTTTCTCACCTCCTTCCAACTCCGTTTCCGATGTTTCGGCCGACTCCGTTTCCGACTCGTACGCTCTCCTTAGGATTCTTCTTCTCACTATTCTCTGAGCGTTCACCTCCATTGAATCGCCCTGGTTCATATTTCTCCGCTTGAATATATACGGACAATTCCTTGCCATATGTCCTTCATTCCCGTACTCGTAGCATTTTGTACGGGGGCACTGCGCCACCAGGTGCTCAGTCCTGCCACAACCATGGCATCTCCTGTCCTCTCTTCTTCCGGTAGCTTTCGGCTTGCCACCCTGGTTTGGTCGCCTTTCTCCGGTCCCGCTTATTTCCCTTCCGCTCTCTCAGAACTCTTTCCTTCTCCATGAGTTTGGTGCGGCTTTCGGTCGATTATACGCGACCCATGTCCAGCCGGTCTCTTCAACCTCCGTCCTAGCTTCTTCCTCCCTTGCGCTAGCATCCATCATTTCTTGGGCACATTCAACAAAACTGCGCTCTCTGGGCAAGCCCTCTCGTTTCCCTGTCTCTCGAGCCAATTGCACTTTTAATATCGTGGAAGTATACAGTTATTATGTGAAGTTGTGTAAATTTTATAGTTGTCTTGAATGTTTTTGCTTGAAAAATTTAATGTTTGTTTATGTGATATGTTTTACTGTGCTAAACAATAGTGATGTGTAGCTCCAAATTGGTTTCATTAAGTGAAATCATTCATTCGATTTCTAAAAATAGTCATGCTTAGTGACATACGCACTATAAAGCTCTAAAGTATACTTTATAAAAATAAAATTCATAAGATTCTCATGTCTGAGAACACTCGTAACAAACTGAAAAGAACATGGATGAAGGATCTGCTGAAATAAAATAAACGAATCAATCTTAGAAAAAATTCGCTCTGGCTCCTGTCCCCTTTCATAAATTCACCATTCTGATAAGTAGATAGTTGTCTGTGGATAATATATATGAGAAGAAGATGATTGCGGGAGAGGCGGTGGTCATTGAAGAACACAAATAAGTAAAAACAGGTGCGTTAAATGTGCCGGCCTTCATCCATCAAACACCTGGCTGAAATCACGGGAGGAACCTGCCATATGTGCACTGTGCACGAAAAACCATCCGGCGAACTACAGAGGGTGCGAGGTATATAAAAAATTATACAATCAACGGACCCACAATAGAGCATTAAAAACTCTAGTTGATAAGAATCGCACACAAGTACCTCCTGAAGTTGGGAATTTAGCCAGTTTTCCTGAATTGCAGAAAAATGCATCTCAACTTAACCAGCAACAACCTTCAGTCTCAACCGTCTCAAATCGTCATCGTCAGGAATACAGAAGACCACAACCATATTCTGTAGTCACAAGAAACCAGCATTCTCGACGTCAGACGCCTCAGGCCTCCCATTCCTATCCCCAGACCTCTCATTCTCAAACTCCTCCTTCGCTCGTTCCTTCCCATCATCTACCTTTAAAGGTAAAATTACCCCCAGGAACATCCACATCCAGCTCCTTCTCATCCTACTCTGCAAGTAAACAACCCACCCCAATTACCGGTTAAAATAGATCCTGTTCCCTATACCTCACGACGGGTTCGCCCAACACCCACTGCTCCGACTCATACAAACTACCCAGACCCTTAACCACAGCCTCATCACATCTCAACTACAATCCAACCGATATCACCTCAATCCTATCATCCTTCCTGTTGGATCTCCAAAATACCATAAAACCGCTAATCACCCTCCTCACTAGAATCCTGAC
>NW_027116241.1:32569-33530 GCF_000696795.3 Halyomorpha halys
ATTCTCCACATGTTTTTATCATGTTACTATGTCACCTACAGCAAATTTACTTGTTGTATATATGTGTATACAGTTGTAAATATCAATAAATAAATAAAAAAAAAAAAAAAAAAAAAAATATCGTGGACAGGAATCCCATGATATCTTGCACCTCCGCTATACTCCTCGTCTCACTCATCTTATCCGTAATTTGATCGAAACGGGCGAGGAGAATTCCAGCGAACTGCCCGTTGCTTTGCCTCGATTTCTTCTCTTCCCGGAACATCCGGAAAATGTCCTCTTGAGGTGTCCATCTGCCCCCGCCAAACGCCTTTTTCAATCTCTCCTTCACCAGGCTCCATGGCGTTTTTTGATCCGCCTGGATATGATTCAGGATGTTTTTTTTCATTTTGCAGATCACTGCCGCTCCCAACGACATCGCATCTGCCCCGCTCATTAAATTTTCCCCTTCTTTCGCCGCTATACGTGCTATCAGGTGATTTCCGCCTTTAATAAAATGATTTAGCTCACCAACCTCTCCGGTGAATTTCTCTAAATCTGAAACATCACTCCTCAATTCCTACGCTGTCCCAGTGCGAACCTTAATACATTCGAGGGTAGTCGCATGTGCTGACGCCAAGGTCATTGTAGGTAGTGGCGGAAGTCCCTGCTCTTGCGATTCCACCATTGTCGCTGCCTGAGTATTTTCGGGTACTTTCAGAACCGCTGCTCTCAAAATATTTTCCAAAAATTTCAGCCTAAGCTAAAACAAGAAAAGTCACGAAAGAGAGAGAGAAAAAAAAGCAATTCCGTTACTCCCTTCGTATTACGCGGTCTGAACTTCCCGGGTTTCGGCACCAGTTATGATGAGTCAGAACTCAAGAGTTAAAAAAAAAAAAAATAAGGGCACGAAATGAGACACGCAAGCTCAACTAAGATACTACTTTATTCTTCTGTATAATCCTATATATATACCTTCTGG
>NW_027116242.1:0-2033 GCF_000696795.3 Halyomorpha halys
TAATTTATAATATGATTACTGGATCAGTAAATTAATTTGTTTATAATTCTAACTTTTTTTTTAAATTAATAAAAATAAACTTTCTCAAAAAATGTCCTATTTTTTGATATATGGAATCTCTAGGCATGCCATTTGTTTAAAATAATATTTCACTATTAATTTACCATTTACTGCTACTTACTATATTTGATTGGTTTCACTAATCATTTAATGTATGTTTATGTGGAAAAACACTACACTGCAAAATTTTAAAAGTTTTGTTTTTCATATTCATATTGTTATTAATGCGTATCATATATCGAAAACACCAGGAGAGCAGAACAAATATGAAAAAAGTGAACATGTCTTCCGTAATCTAGAACAAAGTTTGGTCAGTCACCCTGGCCCTGAGAGCCTTGGGAGGGTCCAACCTTGGTTGGACAGATTAAATATGAGTAGCGAAAGGAAACATTTACAGCATGTTATGCTTCATTGTTTCAAAAAAAGTAATAGTGTAAAGAATACTGTCAACAAGATTTGTACTGAGTACAGGGATTATTATTTAATAACTATTAAAACCATTCACAATTAGTTTAAAAAATTTAGAGAGGGGATTTTTAATCTGGAAGACAAAGACTGTAGCAACCACCCAAAACGATGGATACAGACATTATCAAGACTCCTTAAGATGAAAAAATACATTGCTCTTACAGTTTGATTGGGATGTTTTACCGCATCCTTCATATTCTCCAGATCTCGCTCCATCAGATTATTACTTTTTTCTGTCCTTAAAAAATTCTTTGTGATAAGCACTTTAACTCCATAAGTGTAATAAAATCCACTCCAGTATTTTTCTTGTCTAAAACAATAATTTTGGAAAAAAAGATATGAGACTTCCTGAGAGACGGAAGAAAGTAACATAGCAAAAGGGTTCTTATATAAAAAAATAAATATCTTAAACAGTAAATATTTTGTATTCATTTCATATTAGAAAAAAGAATGAAACTTAAGGGTCACCCTAATGCTATTTATTTTTCTCTTTCCTGACGTTCCAGAATTAGTTGAAATGATTTAACAGTTAAATTAACTATTGTAGTGCCCAAAAATGCACTTTTAAGCAACCTAATTCTAAATATATTCGGGAAGGACTCCTCTTTTGCCCCAACTCATAGGTAGGGGTGATTCATATTTGGTTTAATGGTCCGAAGACTTCTAAGGATGAGGAACCCCTGTATTAGAATAAAATATTGTCAGCACTTTTGATAATTTTGTCTACAGCATTATAAAAGGAGGATCAACTTTCAGACCTATATAATACAGTAGTATTATAAACCTATATAATAATATTAGCTTTGCATTACTTACACTACAGCTAATAGATACAGATGTGCCATCATTATATGTTTACAGATTGAAAGGGAACATTACCATTTATGGTACTATTTTACAAAATGAGCTCTGGTGGTAGAGAGAAAACACACTTATACAGAATGCAGTGAGTTAGTATAAGCTCAACCTCCAATTAAAACGTTTGTTTGTTTATTCCTTTTGAAGTTAGCAGCTTTGATATAATTAAATTAGTAATAATAATAACAGCATAGGTAGGAGTTTTGAATGTTTTAATTTACCTGTTTGTTTTGCACACTATTGCATTTATTCAAATTAAGAGTTACAGATATTCATCTGTTGAAAGTATAAAATTACAAGTCAACATCTGTTTGTTAAATAAATATAAACAGCTGGGCAAGGCAAATTCCATCTGTTTTCATGTTGATGATATATTACTGATGACTTGTTCATTTCTTGATTCCTTAATCTTTGAAAGAAGTTCAATTAATTAAACTGCAAGCAATAATCTTATTACAGTGATACATAATCCTAGGAAGAAATTTAATATATAGGGAGATGGTCAGGGTTGCGGTCAAAGGAGAAATAAAAATAGTTTACAACTATTTATTTTCCAACGTTTCGCCCCACTTTGCAGGGCTTCATCAGGGCTGTCCAAATAAATAAGTTGAACAGAGTTGTCTGTTCAACTTATTTATTTGGACAGC
>NW_027116243.1:0-759 GCF_000696795.3 Halyomorpha halys
CCAGTCAATAATAACATCTTCAGGTGTTGATTCATCAGATATTTATTAATATCATAGTATTATTAATTATTGTACATTTTTACATTTGAAATTCATTAAACATCAAGAGCCAAAATTAATTTTCTGTACAATTACGTTTTTTCATCATTCATAATTTTTTGTGCATTTGGTTATTATATCTTGCTTTTTTCTATATTCCCTTGTTTTTTTTCTATCGATATCCTCAAAATAGTTTTGAGTTTGAGTTTGAGTTTTCTACCTAGCTTTCTTTCTAAAACTTTTTGTACAATATTTAATCGAAACTTACTGATATTTTAAACTGTAAACATAGCACTCTCATTTTACTATACACCGATTACATATTTACATATAAATTATATATTCCATAGTTTATTACCTATAATTAGCTTTATTTAAATTAGTTAATTATAGAGTGTCCTGATGCTTTTCCTTTCTGTACTGATCCATGTACACCTACCTACTCGGTACTAAGATTCTTTTTTACTTAGGTTCGCTGTTTCTACTTCTCTCTATCATCTTTGTTGGTAGTATTGTCGAATTTTATTGACGAACGGTCCAGGGTGTCGTGAGAAATACATTAAAAATGTACATGAAATCAATGAAACGTTGAAGTATGAAGGCTAAAAACTGACTCAGAATGAAAAAAAAAATTAAAAATACATCCAAATTAATCAATCTCTTCTAAAAAAAAAAAAAAATGCTATTTAAATTAATTATGTTTTTTTCTAGAAATCCAAT
>NW_027116243.1:4019-4715 GCF_000696795.3 Halyomorpha halys
ATTTTTTTTAACACTTTATTTGTTGGAATTTTAGGTTTTAATTTCTATTATTAAACTTTCTAAATAAGGGAATGGCTTACTCAGCCTCCACTGGCTCATTACTAGTGACGCGGTGAGACATCGTCGCCATATCCCTCTATTCTTTATTTTTCAGAATGTAATTAATTTAACGAGGAGAAGATTGTTGGGGGTGCGGTCAATGAAAAACACAAATAAGTTCGATTAACCTATTTTTAATGTGCCAACGTTTCGGCTAGAGTTTCTAGCCTTCTCCAGGGCTGTTCGCTGGAAAATCAAACGCCTAATGGAGAGATAGTTGACCGTGATAGATGAGAGATAGTTGACCGTGATAGATGAGAGATAGTTGACCGTGTATGTATATATGAGAGATAGTTGACCGTGGATCATGAACGAGGAGAAGATTGTTGGGAGTGCGGTAAATGAAAAACACAAATAAGTTCGATTAACCTATTTTTAATGTTCCAACGTTTCGGCTAGAGTTTCTAGCCTTCTTCAGGGCTGCTCGTTCATTATCCACGATCAACTATCTCTCATAATTAAGAAATTAATTTAAATATAACAATTCATCGTTAGTCGCTACTTCTGGCTGGTTCGGTTGAAAAGTTGTTCAGTTGAAGATATCTCTCCTACCATAATAAATTACTACTACTACTATAATAAAGTTGGGTTCTACAG
>NW_027116244.1:0-233 GCF_000696795.3 Halyomorpha halys
GTTTGATGAAAAGATTTTTTTATATTGGGTACATATAATCTATTTAAATCAACTCCTTTCACAACCTTTGTTCAAGTAAGATTACTTCCTTACAAAGTACTGCACCCTTAACCTATAATGGGCTATAGAAATTCAGATTTTAATTTTTTTTAATTTTAATTTTAGCATAAAATTTATTACCTGGCTATTATAATTAATCCTTACAACAAAGACAAGATTTAATATAGTCCTTA
>NW_027116244.1:995-1340 GCF_000696795.3 Halyomorpha halys
CAAATGCCACTTTCTCAAAAATTTTAAAAAAATAAATAAATAATAAAATAAAATAATAAAATAAAAGCTACACAGCTCTCTTCATACGCACCTAAAAAAAAGGAGCTTATAAAGTGACCCTAAAATATACAAATCATGTCCCTATTAACTCACGTTCCTGACGAGATGATAACATTATTTCCAAATTAATAATTGATTATTAAGTTTCTGCCTATTTTATATGATCAAGTTCTAATATCCTACATTAGAAATTTTATTTCATCTGACGGACTCTGATTGCTACTGCATTCCACAAACAATTTAATAATTCAAAAAAACCTTTGAACGAGACCTATAAAATCCCTC
>NW_027116244.1:2749-3292 GCF_000696795.3 Halyomorpha halys
TTTGGAAGGAATTTACTTGAAACGAGCTATATTTTTTATATCTTACTTAAATCTATCAAGATTTTAAATTTATCTTTTTATAATGAACCTAATAAATCTACTATTCACCAAAAGTATAAAAATATTGTGAAATAACTGTGTTCATGCTTTACTAAAGAAATCTACTAAGGTCACAAGGGTTTCCTTCACCAGCTGAACGGGCTACAGATCGCAATAACATTTACAATTAATTAACATTAGTAACATCTGCCTTATCTGCCACAAGCATTTAATTACCAGTGATGTGGATAAGAGAGAAACGTTGGGAACTCCCAAAGTTCTGTTTTTTCCTTCAGAAGTGGAGGGACAAACTCGGTTCAGAGTCCCTCAGGCTTAATGTAAATATTGTAAAATGGAATAATTGTGTTTAAAATGTTACTTTACTTTAAGTTTAATTTAATTTTATATTTTTGTCTATTTCTAATTTTGTTATCATTTAATTTATATATTTGATAATGAGGTGTGAATGTGATCTATGATACATCCCTATTACTGTTTTTTGTA
>NW_027116244.1:3342-5036 GCF_000696795.3 Halyomorpha halys
ATCTTAAAAACTACCAAAAGCACTAGAAAATCTAAAAGAACATTATTTAAATAAGAGTAAATTTGCTGAAATATTAGCCCTAATAGAGCTATTTACGTCCAATAGTTCTCGAGATTTAGCCTTTTAAAACTATGTGACGTACAGTTTACATGCAATCAAATCAAAGCTAGTTTAATGTATTATAAATTAGTTCATGACCTTTACCTTCGTAGGAATAATAGTTTTTATGATATTTGCTCAAATAAATTGATTTATAGTTGTTCGGACAATAAGTGTGATTTATGAAAAACTTTATTTCAGAAACCATACTTACAGGACTTACAGATGTCTGTCAGGACTCAAATTAAAGCTAGCTAAATTTACTATAAAATAATTTACAACGTTTATCTTTGTAGGAGTAGTTTTTATGGATATTTGACAAAATAAACTCACAAAATGTTAATTTCTAGTTGTTCCTATAAAATGTTGAATTTTGGAAAATATATATCTCTAGACCCATAAGACGCACATAGGTCTGCTACCACTCAAAATAAAAGAAATTTAACTTACTATAAAGTAGTTTATGACACTTATCTTTGTAGGGATAGTAGTTTTTATGATATTCACATAAGAATATAAATTTGGCAAATGAAAATTTACGAATTTTCATACGAAAAACTACGACTCCTACGAAAATAAACGTCATAAACTACATTATAGCTCATTAAACTAGCTTTACTTTGAGTGCTGATAGACATATGTACGTATAATGATTTTCGAGAAATAGATTTTAAAATATAAATTAACTAATTACTGATATTTTAGTACATTTTTATGAAATGTTGCTTTTTAAGAAGCTATATCTCGAGAACTATTGAATGTAAACAGCTCCATTAGGGCTAATATTTCAGCAAATTTACACTACTTTAAATGATATTCTCTTATATTTTTTATTATTGTTGGTAGTTATAAAGATATAGAGCTCGGAATAAAAATTAATTATTTTTAACGTTTTGAAACTGCCGATTTTTTTTACTCCCCCTACCTATACTTGGCTAACTCATCAATTTTGACTAGTAATTATACCTAGTTTTCAATTAAGTAATCAAAACTTGGAGTGAAATAACTGTCTTTTTTTTCCTCTAGGGCTCTTGTACTTATAATATGAGGCAATCCACAGCGAGCTGATGTTTCTCTATGCATACTGACCTCTCGGGAACATTCATTGGGAAAATCATCATATCTATACTAGAATATATAAACTGATTTAATAGCAATTATTGATACTGAGGAATACATGTAAAAAAAAAAAATAAAATAAGATTAAGAGACAAAGGGAACAGAAAAAAATGTATATATTTTAAATCGATAACGGTAAGTGAAATTAATTTATGTGATAAAAATGCCAATAAATTAAACTATTTATATGTTTTCGTATAGATTTATTTTCTGTAGCTAATCAAATATTGCCGTAATATAAGGGGTATTACCGTTTAATAAAGTTGCCAAATGGTATAGTAATCCGCTGTCTATCAAATGCCTGGAGTCTGTCAGTATGTGTTTAACAGTTAATGGTACCTTACACTGCCTACATATTGGTTCTTAAGTTCCTGGCAGTAAGTACTTATGGGTTAGTCGAGTGTGTCCAATTCGTAGTCTAGTCAGTATTACTTCGTGTCGTCTGCAGCTTTGGGTTGATGTCTTTCATGGATAAA
>NW_027116244.1:5086-6743 GCF_000696795.3 Halyomorpha halys
ATCTTAAAAACTACCAAAAGCACTAGAAAATCTAAAAGAACATTATTTAAATAAGAGTAAATTTGCTGAAATATTAGCCCTAATAGAGCTATTTATGTCCAATAGTTCTCGAGATTTAGCCTTTTAAAACTATGTGACGTACAGATGTTTACATGCAATCAAATCAAAGCTAGTTTAATGTATTATAAATTAGTTCATGACCTTTACCTTCGTAGGAATAGTAGTTTTTATGATATTTGCTAAAATAAATTGATTTATAGTTGTTCGGACAATAAGTGTGATTTATGAAAAACTTTATTTTAGAAACCATAGGACTTACAGATGTCTGTCAGCACTCAAATTAAAGCTAGTTAAATTTACTATAAAATAATTTATAACGTTTATCTTTGTAGGAGCAGTATTTTTTATGATATTTGACAAACCATTATTGTTAATCACAAAATGTTAATTTCTAATTGGTCGTATAAAATGTCGAATTTTGGAAAAAAATATATCTCTAGACCCACAAGACGCACATATGTCTGCCAGCCTTTAAAATAAAGAAAATTTAACTTACTATAAAGTAGTTTATGATACTTATCTTCGTAGGGATAGCAGTTTTTATGATATTCACGTAAGAATATATATTTGTCAAATGAAAATTTATCCGAACAACAATAAATAAATTTATTTTAGCAAATTTCATGAAAACTAGTACTACGAAAATAAACGTCATAAACTACATTATAGCTCATTAAACTAGCTTTAGTTTGAGTGCTGATAGACATCTGTAGGTCACATAGTTCCTGAAATACACATAGATTTCTCAAAATAAATTAACTACTCATATTTCATTACATTCCTGCCAGTAAGTATTCATGGGTTAGTCGAGTGTGTCCAGTTCGTTGTCTGGTCCGTATTACTTCGTGTCGTCTGCAGCTTTGGGTTGATGTCTTTCATGGATAAACTGCACTCTTAATTTCTCTTAACTTGTTTTCCGTGGTACGCAGAGTTTAAACGGGGAGGTTACTCAAATGGGTGTGGGAAGTTGCATTATTTCATATGTCTGCCATTTCAGCTACTATCTTAAATTTTGGTTTTAACTGTTGTATTTGTTTTACACTTATTCAATCTCGTAATTAATAAATCGCAGAAATCGATTATGATCTATTATGATGGCTTTAAACTTAAAGGACTTGATATAAAATGCTGGATCAACACGTTTGCTACTTGCCGCAAATTCAAGACTTGTACAAACCCTTGGCAAAGAAAGGAAGGAACTAATACTGGCATCCACACAATTGTTTTATTCTTTTGAATTTTTTCGGCTGTATTTATGCTGAATTGATAGAATTTTAAAATATACAATTTGAACATTTTAATTTTTAAATATTCATCTTTTGGCAGTTCTAAAACAATACAATCTGAAAACAAACGTGTAGATCCAGCGCAAGCTGCCTTTGATTTGTGCCCAAAAACCCGAGGGGTCGGCTACAATTTATGGCCATAACCTATACACAAGCTTGGCAAACTTGAAGAGGTATCTTAAGTTGTTGTATAAGCTGCAGAAAGGTTCAAACCGTTTCCCTTGTTTTGCTTCCCTCTATATATGCAACAATTATTTGATGCAAACTGATTGCTTTTTCAGAAAAAAAAGTAGTTCAAAGTTTTAAAATAA
>NW_027116244.1:7950-10474 GCF_000696795.3 Halyomorpha halys
AGTATCTAAACAAAACAATAAAATAAATATAAATATAATTACAAAACCTATGTTATGAAAAATTTATATAGAACGCTGATAATTAGTAATTAGCAAAATAACGTTTTATCAAAACCACTTTTTCAATTTTGCCGTCTTCAATTTCCAAAAATTTTCTTAACATATAGTTCATAAGCCATTAGGATGGAATTCGAAATGACAACGTTATTGCTTGCAACATGTGATGATTCGGCAATCCCATTATCTATCTCACTCATTAAACTTTATCATTCAATTACCCAGGATACGTCTTCGACATCCTGCATAGATACAATATACGAATTGCAGTCAAATTAGATCTATTTAATCAGTCCGGTTAGATTCTAGTGCTCTAAACAGTACATATTGATATATGTTCCATGTTACTGCTACGTATTAAAACAACTGGGTGAATATTACAACAACTGAAAATATTAAAACGACAGGGTTTTTAAAAATATCACAAAATTATCAAGTGGGAATAAAAAAAATCGGTTTTAGCCCTACAGTGGGACAGAATGAATTTGTTTAAACAGTACTGTGTATTGAATACTGTCATGTCTTGCATGAATGATACACCAACATTGGCGTAGTTAAAAAAATGAAGGATCAGAGGATTGCATATATCTCTCTCTTCCACTGGAGACACAATTTACTCGTCTATATTTCAGATACAGGTTTAAAAACTACACACTAAAACTTTCTGGCTTGCACAATAAGTATAAATTGTGTTGAAGATTATTTATTGACCGGATATACTCAATTGTAGAAAGTTGGTCTGAGTGGAGGTGAAGGGAGGTACAGAAAATAAAAAAAAAATATTAATTTCTAAAAGTACCCGACGTTCCATCCCACATTGCAAGGCTTCATCATGGCTAAATAAAAACAAGATACAAAGATTGTAAGGTATGACAAAATTATAAAAATATACATAGAGAGTTATACATAAAAAAAACTTATAAGAAGAAAGAACGAAGTAATCTTGTATACAAATATAAATGAATTAAACAATTATTAATAACAAGTATAGAAATGAATGATAGAATTGAAAACTTACTAAAAAATAATACAAATTTTATTGTAATTTTTTTTATATAGTTTTTTGTGCTATTTAAGAAACATTTTTGACCGCAATCCATCTTACTATAATAAAAAAAATTTCTACTTCTTAGTATTTCTTATTCAAAATTAATACAACCCCTATATAACAAACTTCTAATGATTTTTTTTTACTAATTTAAGTATCATCCTTCCACCCCGATTTAAATAGGCAAGAAACCAAATCTTTGTCCTGAGCAACATTTCAAATAATCCCAACACAAAAATAAACATTTATTATATCAAAGTATGAACATCATATTTGCAAATTTTTTTTTTATAAACGATTACCGCAGTCATATACTAATGAAGGGGGGGAGGGAAACGTTTTCAACAGACATATACTTTAACTGCTTAATTGGCATACAAAGTAATTTAAAAATACATGTCATATAAATGATTTATAAGAAAAAATACCGTTCGTTTCTTCTAAAAGTTGAAAATACTTTTCTGGTCTCCACTCACTAGGAATACTTCAGCAGCCACTAGCGGTAGAATGGATTCCGAAGAAAATACCCGGTAATCTGTATTCAAAGAGTATTCCACTTTTCTTGTCTGCAAATAAAATAGCAGAAGCGTGGGTACGTTACAACAGAATAGTAGATCCATTAAAAAAAAGAGGGAAACAACAAAGAGAATCTAAAACCACAGATTCATAATTCAAAATGAGTAAGAGAGCAGGAGAAAAAAGCTACAGGTCTCTTCAGGAAGTAATAGAAAAGACCGGTTCAACACTAACATCCTAAGCCAGCTCATCGCAGAATAGGATAGCTTTGATCCAACTAAAGATTTGGCCATTCAAAAAGTGTGGAAAATCAGAATTCACATCAGTAACGATATGATAAAACCTTCCAGATAAGTAATTACTCGAGAAACCACTAAAATCCTGGGTTTTTGGGAGACACTGTCAGTCAGAAATATGTCTTTTAATAGGAACAAAGCATGGAGAAAGCTCAGGAAAATTGAGGAGGTTAGAAGTAACGGAATACACTAAATAATATTAAGTAAGCAAAATTTATTAACTTATTTATTTTTTTGACTTTTTCTATGAATCGATTGGAGTGTAATTAATTCATTATACACTATTGTAGAAAGGTTTTTTTAAGCAAAATATTGTAAAATATATTAAATGTTATTATTTTTTATTAATTTATTTATTCATATTTACAACTGTATTAAAAGTTTATACAGTAAGTAAATGTGATGTGGGTAATGAAGGATAAACCAGGATAGAAACAAGTGGGTTTGGGTTGTTTATCATGGTGGTATCTGGTTCTGACCAATATTTGGAACATTTAGGTTATGATGGATGAATTGGTGATAAAGTAAGTAGCATTAGGAATTTTACGAAGGATTTTAGATTGTAAGAATTGAATACGAGAGGAATTCCATGGTTTAGTGGAGCCCA
>NW_027116244.1:10858-11143 GCF_000696795.3 Halyomorpha halys
TTGGAGTTCTATCAATGGGTAGATTCTCCACATGTTTGTTTCATATCATTATATAACTTATAACAAATTTACTTGTCGTATATATTTTTATACAGTTGTAAATAAGAATCTCAGCCTCAGAAATTGGGTACCCTTAATTGGGTAAAAATCTGGCGGTCGAGCGCGATTCTGACCAAATCACCTCCTTGCAAAACCGTTCGTCTAGTAACAGTACTTCCTAACAAAGTACTGAATCCCCGACCCTTCATGCGTTGTAACGGTACAGATTTTAATTTTTTTAGTATA
>NW_027116244.1:11198-11515 GCF_000696795.3 Halyomorpha halys
ATGGCCACGAGATCTTCTTCTCTAGACATGTTATTGGAGTTCTATCAATGGGTAGATTCTCCACATGTTTGTTTCATATCATTATATAACTTATAGCAAATTTACTTGTCATATATATTTTTATACAGTTGTAAATAAGAATCCCAGCTTCATAAATTGGGTAAAAATCTGGCGGTCGAGCGTGATGACCAAATCACCTCCTTGCAAAACCGTTCGTCTAGTAACAGTACTTCCAAACAAAGTATTGAACCCCCGACCCTTAATGCGTTGTAACGGTACAGATTTTCATTTTTTTGTAAATAAAAAATCATTTAATA
>NW_027116245.1:0-846 GCF_000696795.3 Halyomorpha halys
ACGAACCCCTTTGATCTGTGTCCAAAAACCGACTCTGGACGGCTCGGCAACGAGCCTAGGCCAACCAAGCCAAGCCACCCATCCACATGCTCGCGCATGTCTGAGTTCGCCATGGCTCGGCCAACATGTAGAGGCCCCTTTAGAGTCATTTTGGTCAGGTTCCATCACCGTTTACGAATGGGGATCGTGTGGCTGTCAGGCACACTGCGCCCGTCTGATATGTCATGCTGGTTCATCGCCCCTGTTTCCGAGATTTTTTTATGAATTCTTCAATTGTTATTTTAGTATTTCTTTGATTTTAGGGAGACCACAATATTCCGTACTTTTTGGTTTCAACGACGAAAAAGTGTTGGCAACCTATTTCACATGCAAGAATAAATGTGTAATCCTGGTTTCTTCTGCGCTCGGAACCAAAGCCGTTGATAAAAGTACTGGAGAAAAAAAAAACCTGAGGTCATTACTTATAATAATGCTCACAAAACTGAAGGTTACACTGCTAACCAAATTTGCACCACATGCAACGTGCAGCGAAATACACATCGATTGCCAATGACTGTTTTCTACTGTTGTTGAATAATGTTGAACTTGGGAGAGATCAATTCCTTGGTTATTCACCTGGGGAATCAATTGGAATGAATTCCAAGAAGAGTTTTCCCAAAGAATTGTCACATGAACTGTGTATCGGACAACTTCAGCGAAAAAGCCAGCCTTCACACCTCCTTGAAAATTCGTCTCAAGAGATCCCTCCCGGCTGTTGAGAAACTACCCATTGGTAGCACTCTAATGACAATTTACATTAGCTGGTCTCGTGGCCATCTTCTTTTCAGGCGCCTCGGAGGATTGTCA
>NW_027116245.1:2902-3419 GCF_000696795.3 Halyomorpha halys
ACACAGCATACAATGTCAGGGCTCAAATTTGGAAATAATTGACTATTTTCTTCTATATAAGGAAATTCCGAAATAGTTACGAGTTATTGAAAAAAAATCAGGAGAAATATGAAGAAAATAAATTTAAAAAAACCTCCATAGAGGACAAATTACTAATTGAAAAAGAAAACAGACAAATTTACAAAAATCACATCAGTAGAAATGGTAAGAAAAATTAAAGTATAGTGATTCTCATATTTACCACAAACCCATCATATACACAAGTACACAAAGACTAATTATGTTCTTTTCATACATGTTATCCAACGGAGTGAACAAAATACCCATAATCAGAAGAGATTACAGGGAGAGGGAGATGCGCAGAGGCAAACGCTCTCTCACTGATCCCCCACAGTTTTGTCAGCTCTCCACTCACTCAGTCAACTGGACTTCCAGTTAAGTGTTTAACTCAATTTTTTTCCTCATATCTCACTACATATAAGATATATCATAAAGAAGTGAATAGAATCTTCCTTTT
>NW_027116246.1:0-1008 GCF_000696795.3 Halyomorpha halys
AGAAAAGAAAATTTTATTTGGGCAAAACTTTTTTTTTTTAATTATTCATTTAATGTAATTTACAACTGTGAAAAATAATACAATAGGTAAATATGTTGTATGTTTCACATACCTGTATATATTATGCAACGATAAATTTCCTCCAAGGTTACACATAAGGATAATTTCCTAATGAAATTTCTAATTATCCCTTGGGACAACATCCTTCTCAGCATTACCTTAATAATTACTGAAGACAATTATGAAGATTATTTTATCCTCAACATTTCCTTCCCCAACCAGGTCCAAAGTTAATAATATATTATCCTTAGTTCCTTCAAGCTTCATCATCTACTACCATGTTTTTCTCCTCATTGTTAAATATTTTCATTATTATTGTCTCCACGAAAAATATTTCACATACAAACTATAGGATATATATTAAATTTACACACAGTTCACCTAATAAATAGGAAGATTTAAAAGCGAATCCAAACGTGAGGAGGAGAAAGATTAATGTAGATTTTGGATAATATTCAATTTAATACTGATTAATTAATCTTTCTCGTATTTTATTTTATTCGAGACCTATGTCCAGCCCCAGAATATGAAAATAAAAATTCATTTCCCTGCGAAATAATTGGCTGAGCAAAGGTGGGATTCTAACCCATAACGTTACATATCACAGCCTCAATTAATCAATCTTACGTCAAACAATATAAATTGTAATTCAATATTATTTTCAAAACAAAATATTAACAGGTAGGATGAATGTACAGTGAACAATAGTAGACACAAAGTAATAATTAACACTTTAACATTTTTTGTTATTTATTTATCTCGTGATTCTCATTTTAAAAATAATATGTAGATAATCACTGATAATTGAGACAACGATACGCCATTAAATTATCGTCTTGCATATATATGTGTAATTGAAGACCATTTGATTTTGCATTGGTTTGACCAGTCAATCAAAATCGTTCGTTATTTTCGAGAAAACCAAAAAACATTTTTGTGAAAAATTGA
>NW_027116247.1:0-4297 GCF_000696795.3 Halyomorpha halys
TATTTTTAAAATATAAATAAATATTATTTTCTGTAATTTCCAAGCAATGTAAGAAATCTTGAAGAAAACTCTAAATCTATGTCTAATATATATTTAGTTTGTGTTCAAACGCACAAATACAAGGATTTTTCTGTATACTGAAATGTACAGATGCATGGGATGAAATGCACATGCATAGTAATATAACGTGTAGTAGAAGGCACTCCATAAAGTAATCAATTGTTAATATTTACGTCAACTTCACTAAGAACCTAAACATTGTCTTAAGTAAGTATTGTGGATTAAGTTAGTACCGTACTCTATTTTTTCAAATTATTTTTTTTCTTATTTAAAGTTTATTTATTTAACTAAAAAATATGTTATGATAATCGTAAGTCAATCCTGTGGGTTCGGGAGCTCTCCAGGATTCACCTGCCTCATAACGTAGATAACTTCACTTGGGCAAAAATCAGGTAGTCAAGCGTGATTCTGACCAAATTATCTTGCATAACTGTAGATAGTACTTCTCACAAAGTACTAAGCGCTGACCCTTCATACCTTGTAGCAGTACAGATTAATTTTTTATTTTCATTTTAACAAATATTGGTATTTAATATTTTATTATATATGATAATGTTGGAAATTTTGTGGGTTACAAACGTACTAAATACGTACTTTGTTAGTCGGGACTTATAAACAAAAGAAGTTTCATTGTGATTAAAATTTAAGTTTTTTTGGAGCTTAAACCAATGTTCAGAAGTAAGTAACAAATTAATATTATACTGCTGCCATAAATAACCGGTAACTAGCGGATTCCCCTTCAACAGTAGCAAGTCGTGGAATTGTGTGATTTGCGGTGTTTCGGATGAGGGGAGATGATACTCTACCAGGTGCAGGGGGAGCTCACTTGACTTTACCACGATCTTATCTTTATTAGACCCGGGGTTAGGTAATTTCAAAGGACGGTTGCTTTTTTATTCATCTTTGGAGGAAACTTTTTCAAGTAAAGTGTAATTATAACGATTCGAAAAACAATTTATTTAAAAAAAAAAATTGTATCCCAAAATTTAAAATTGCTGGAACAATTAGATTATTGAATTTTTTTTATTCCTAAATCCCTAAATCACGAGACAAAAAAAGTGCAACTCATTAATAATTAGTATCTAGTAAACAAATAATTATTGTTTCTTCTAGTATTATTATTATATTTCTTTACTTTACAGCTGAAATATTTCTTTGTTATTATTGTTATATCTCTATTTTTTTCTTATTTGTTTCCTCATTATTTCGTCATGTATTTAAATTATGAATTGAAAATTAAAGCTCTAACACCTCTTACCCTTGATTGTGGCAGTTTTTATTAAATATTCCTCAACTAATTTTTTTTTTATTTACTGAAATTTACAACTGTATTTACATACAAAATCTAGTAAATGCAATGGTATGATTCTTCACGTTGAGTAACTACCCATTGATTGCATTCTTATAACATTTCTACATTAGGAGGTCTTGAGGCCATGTTCTTTTCAGTCGTCAAGAAGGATTGTCATGAATGGAAGAAGAAAAAGGGGGTTTGGCTGGTTAAAGAGTTTAAATATAAAGACTGATATCTGGTTCGGACTAGTTCGATAACATATGGAACATTAAGGTCTTTGTGGATGAATGTATTTGTGAGTAAGAAGCACCGAGGATTTGACGAAGTATATGTGAGGAATTAGAAAGATTGGGGAACCCCCAATCTCAATTTCGTATGTTTATATAGACCTTATTATCTTAATGCACAATATTTGAAATGGATTGGAAGTCTAGACTGCTTGTCTAGTAAGTGTAGCAATAGTTGGAATCGACGTGCAGTTTCCTGTTTTTTTAGGCTTGTGTGAGGATTCCAAGTTAGTCGATTGTCCAGATGTAATCCTAGGTAGTTAACGGAATAAACATAAAAAATCTTAAAATCGTTGGCACTTTACCAACTAATCTATTTATTTTTATAGAGATATCTTAAAATTTATGGATAATAATTTATTTAGAAAAGAAATAATATATCTACAAAATGTTAGAAAACAAATCAAATTTATCGAACCACCCTATAACAATAAACATACCTAAAATTATATGGTACCATGCCTGTTCAATCGCTTACCAGAAGAACTAAATAAATCAACCACAAAAAAAAAAAAAAAAAAATTAACCGGGTACTTTTTTACTATGATTCCCAATAATTGATTTTTGTTCACCAAATGACCATATCTGCCTGTATTTCTTCTTAAGATCACATAATTTATTTATTATTTTACAATTAGAATTAGCAATGTATGTATGTGCTTAGTAATAGATATTATTGGATTCTTATTTTTATCATATTCTGTATCATCCTGTTTTATTCTCATTATTATATTAATTCACTAATTTTAAATTCGCAGCTTTATTATTCATTTCAAAATCCTTTCAGTTATTTTTATTATTTATTTAATTGAATTGAATTATTTTATTTTTATTATTAACTTTATTTTCATTTTAGCAGTTGTTAATTAAATTATTAGTTGAATCACTTGAGTATAATAAGTAATATTGTACTTATCCTTATCTAGCTTCAAAATAGTATAGCCCCAAATAGTCAAAACTATAATATTTACATTTCAGTTATGTCTATCATTTGTATGCGTTATTTTAGCACTGACCAATAGATGTCATCTGAGCCCTGTTTCATAATAAAGTACAAACTAATACTATTAGTTTTGTAGATTTATCTTAATTCAATTACACAGACTTGTACAATAGTAACTTGTACTATTTTTTAATTCCTGTAATAGCACTAATAATCATCCCTATCATGAAAAAAATAAGTATTAGTATTATTACCAAGCTAGTTTCTACACTTGTACTATGAACTAATACTATTAGCTTTCATTATGAAACAGGATCCTGGTCGGACCATATTGGATTCAATTTTTTAAATGAATAAAATAAAAAAGTACTAAGCTATTGAGATACCTTATTCTAACAGCAAAAGAACAAAATATAAAGGAATTGATCGACAGGGAAGTTGTAATATAATATTTATTATGTATTCATCAAGGTCAGTTTTAAATTTCTCTTTTATGAATTATTTATAATAAAAATGTAGTGTGGTTATAAAAGAAGAAGCTATTTAGACATTTAAATATATTATAATAATCATCATAAAAATATCACAAAAAAAGATAAAAATAGCGTTTTGAAAAAAAAGAAAAAAGAAAAGTAGGATATTTAAAATATTTTTATTTATTTAATGGCAGAAAGTGTAGTATAACATCTTTAGTAACTTGGTTAACTTCAAGTGTTAGAAAAAAATACTTTGATTCATTTATTTATTCAACTAGATATTCTTTGGAAGTGATAGTATTTTTCCTTAAAGATATTTCACACGTATCTATTCAACCGAAATTCTCGTTGCGGTTTTCCGGATTCACATGCAGACAGCAACCCTTCAACGGCCGTAGCCAGATTACCCTAGGATTCCACGGAAGGGTAGGTGAGGGAACAAGTGATCCTTGATTAAGACGATATCTACCGAAAAAGATAGGATTTACCATCAGAATCTTTTTTAGAAATCGGGAGAGGGCACAAAGGGTGTGACAACCCTTAACCCTCAGAGGATTCGAAATAATTAAACAAAAATAGGGGAAAAGGGTTTTATATGGGATTCTACCGATTTCTCACGCTTTTCAAACTGATAACTCAATTGTGGAAACTCTTTACAAGGCAACCCTTCCTATTTTCGTATTTCTGGAAAGGGTGATCTAGGAAAGGGTGCGGCGTCGGTTGACCCCAGAAGGGGGTTCGCTGAGGAGGAATTCACGCCTATTCTTAACTGTCCACATGATCGGTTCTGGGATGAGGTTGGGTATAAATCATCCCCTACCTGGAGGAGAGGCGACCGGTGTATCTTTTTTTTTTTTAATATTTTTGTTGCGTAGAATATTCGCCGTGAAGGATTTTTCGACATATACAGGATTTTAGAATGATTTATAAGCTTTAGTGACAGAATGTTTCGGGTTGAAAATTATACGCGAATTACTTTTTCGGGGACTGTTTAACAGCGTAACAGATTGAACCGATTTGTATTGTACAAAAAATTAATAGAAAATCAGATGAATATTATTAAAACAAAGGGTGCTTTAACATGCAACAAACGTGTTTTGTTCATTCAATTAATTATTTAGTTAGTTACGTTTTATGATGTTTTTCTTCATACTTCACACTTTTTATTATTTATTAATTTTACAGTCACCTCAACGTTCATCATCAAATAATTACTCAAAATCTAGTTACAATTGAA
>NW_027116248.1:0-1878 GCF_000696795.3 Halyomorpha halys
AACTTTATAACTTAAAAAAAGTTACATAAATATGTATTTATTATATAGTATATGAATAATATTTTAAAGAAATCGTGTTAAAATATGTACAAAAAAATTAACTTGGAGAAAACATAGCTCTTCAATAACAAGACATTAATTAGTATTGTAATTAAACTAATTGATTAATTATTATAATGAATTATAAACAAATTATAAATGGAAATAAAGAATAGTACTTATTAAAAAAGAAAAAAAAACTTAGAAAAATATTTACAACTTTGGAAGAAATCAATTATTCAGGTTACAAAATTATTGTAGATTAAATGCATTTTTAAATTTTCAAATAAAAATCTTCGTCGGTTTGACCGCAGAATGGACTTGTACCAACTAAAAGATCTTTCAACATCTACTGATGTTATAGGGGTATGCCCCTATCTTAAAATCTTTTTATGCTTTAAATCTTAAGTATGCTTAAATGAAGCTATTTCCATTGCATCTAGTTCGGTATTCTGCATCACCTGCTAATATTGTAGATAGGAATGTCTGCCCAGACAAATGCTCGGCACAAATCTAAATACATAGTATTGGTACCTGTGGAATCTGAGGAGGAAAGAAAGAAACAGAGAAATGGGTTGAAGAGTAAACAAACAAATTCTAGGAAAATACTACAGGAATAAGACCCTTGCTCTTTTTAATTAATTCTGAGGAATTCTCGATGTAATTCTGTGTGAAAATTTATTATTGCCACTGCATTTAATTGTGCTCAAAGATGAAGACAGAATTTTTACGCATTATCTATGATAAATGATAAATTTCACCTTTAAGTATCTTGCGCTCTCTTGAATTTTATGAAGTTGCTGCGAAAAATGTATTTAAAATAGAACAAATAATTTAAGGAAATATGTGATTCAGGACAGAATACCTAAAAATATGTTAAAAATAACAAATATTTCAGAAAATATGTGATTTACAACAAAATCATTTACAAAATTACAAATTTACAAAAAAAGAGGCCAAATATTTAAAAATATGTAAAATAAAAATGGCTTCTTTTGACTAGAAATGTCTTGAAACATCTTTAGTTAGTAAGAAATGGCAGATATCATGGTCAGGTAAAAATATGTGAAAACATAAAAATCCTATCCCTAGTCATTTGTAATGAGTTGGAAGTTTAGACCGTTTGTCTAGTAAGTGCTGTAATAGTCGGAATCGACGTGCAGTTTCCTATCTTTTCATTCTTCAGTGAGGATTCCAAGTTCGACAGGGGCAAAAGGAATACTATTAAATGATACTGTAGGACAGTCTGTTTATAACGAAGGATAAATGTAATTTGACAGGATTTATTTTTATCCTTCAATTTCCAAACCATTCTTCGTGGGCACGGAATTGGAGAGTTTTGGATGGAATTAAAGGTTACTATTAACTGTAAACACAAATGTGTCACCGGCATATGTGGTGCAAACAGTGTTAGGATCGGGTGGGATGTCAGCTACAAGTTTTAATGCCTCAGTTTACTAATATGGTTCTAAGTTTTGTAGTTTTAATATGAGTGATGACTGAAATATATTTGAATATTCCAGACAGGAATAGTTATTGATCTGGAGCCAGAACCGTGCTCAGCTATATTGGGTAATAAATCTACTGACATATTCCCTAGGGATACTAACAGCGGAGTATAGCCATGTATAAAGTTATCCTATGAGGAATTTTTATGGAAGGACAAGGCAACGGAGTTTTTACGGACAAGTTTCTTTTATTTTCTCGCATCTAATATAAATAAAAACCGATATTGGTTTGTCCTTGCTTTATGCACTGCCATTCCGTTCATGTCATCGTCATAGTTTAGTTTTTTTGCTAAATGTTCAGCACCCGTGAAGGTTATAGGCTGTTGGAAAT
>NW_027116248.1:1928-2467 GCF_000696795.3 Halyomorpha halys
TTACGACAGTAGATTCACTATAAGGAGAAGATCAGTCAGATTGTATTTTATTAGTCCCTGTTGTTAAATTTCGGCCTAAATTTCAGGTCATCATCATGGCTAAAAATACAACGATATAACAATTACACCTACCCAGAAATTTTTATAGTTTATTTATTGATATTTATAACTAAATTTACATAAATACACATCTAGGAAATGTGATGTTAGATTATGGTATGATAACTGCCAATTGATAGCACTCTAATAACACTACATTAGAAGGTCTCAAGGCCATCTTTTTTTCAGTCGCCTCGGAGGATTGCCGGGAATGGAAGAGGAAGGAAGGTTAGAAGCTAGTGGGTTTGGGTGTTTAGGGAGTTTATAATGGAAGGAGTGATATCTGGTTCTGGCAAGATCGGTTACATATGAAACAATAAGGTATGATATCAACTCCGTATCTCCATACTGGCCTTAGTCATATAGATCAGTCATTTGTAGGGATAGGATTTTTATGACTAAAAAATCCGAAATATGTACTAATAAATTGTAAAATATTT
>NW_027116248.1:4757-5235 GCF_000696795.3 Halyomorpha halys
ACATTTAGTAAATCTGATCTAAGTTAAATTGGAGTGTTACAGGCGTGTAGAGGAACTACCCATTGGTAGCACTCTAATGACATTTTACATTAGCTTGCCAATCTTTCAGTCTTGTGTAAGGATTCCAGGTTAGTCGTTTATCAATATGTAGTCCAAGGTAGTGGATCTGTTCGAGCATCATTTGATTTTTGATTGTAATTTGATGGGATCTGTTGGAATTTATTTTAATCCTCCAATTACGATACCATTCTTCGAGGACTGTGATATGGGACGAAAAATCTTTAAAAAAAAAATTGTATTGGTTTTTTAACGATCTACTCTTTCAAGGAGAGTTGAATTTTTTTTAAAAAAAAGCTCGACATGGATTCGTCTTAAAATCTGATATACTCAGAACCGTAAAATAATTACTCTATCTCATTGGAATTTTCGATTAGGAGTGACAGAAAAACCAAACGCCATTGTTGTGCTCCAGAGAAAA
>NW_027116248.1:7370-7883 GCF_000696795.3 Halyomorpha halys
CCGCCATGCTTGCCTCTCTGAATAACACTGACATGTGGATGGCCCTCTCTTTGATTACCGAACATTTGTACAAGCCTCCGATTCGTGGCGAGCGGACAACATGTGGATCCACCTTAATGCTAGTCACCTGTAGATTGAAACTGAGCGTGCGACTGAGAAAAAAGGGGGGAAGTCAGGTAGGAAACGTCCCCCACTTATGTTAACCCCTAGGAAGGGTTCCTATGTTACCCTTCGTTGCATACGTAAGTGCAATCATATTTTTAAATTAATCAAATTTTATTATGCAGTCATTATGACCAAGTTAATTCTCACTAGAGATTCTAAAGTAGCTCGGAAATGTTACTTTTTTCGCCTGATCCATTCTAATTAGATCTAAAAATCTTTCTATATAGGAAGATGGTCAGGGTTGCGGTCAAAAGTGAAACAAAAATAGTAACAACTATTTTTATTTTCCAACGTTTCGCCCCACTTTGTAGGGCTTCATCAGGGCTAAAAAGATACAAAATGAAACTA
>NW_027116248.1:7933-8276 GCF_000696795.3 Halyomorpha halys
AGAAAAACCAAACGCCATTGTTGTGCTCCAGAGAAAATCAAATAAAAAATTGCAGTGAACATGTATGGTACACCTTGCTTACTTATAGAAGTATAGATTATCGATATAAGAGTTCTTAACACCAGCTTCTACAAACTTTGGTCGTCCGAAGAATAATAAATAAAGCACCTCTATTAAACGCAGGACTTTGGCCAAGTCCTATCGTTAGCGAAGTTTAGAAAGAACTTTGCCGACATTTTATAAAAAATGGTAGCATATGAGCATTGAAAAAAAAAATCTCGTTACTAACTTCTTAACGTATATGTTCTATTAATATATACCAGCGGACCCGTATAACATCTCT
>NW_027116248.1:14716-15124 GCF_000696795.3 Halyomorpha halys
TATAATATTGAAAAGATCAGAGTTTACAAATAATATTTTCAATTACTTGAGACTGGTATTTATTGTAATAATAAATCAATTAGTATCCAACAATTTGTCTCAACACTCTTTATTATATCAACAGTCTAACGTTTCGGCCATTTCGGCCATTCTCAAGGAAAATCTAATAGCTTTATTTAATCAGATTTTCTTATACATTCATTTGTGAATAGGTTAGCACGAAGCTAAAAACCAACATAAATTCGATTTTGATAACACTATAATTTCACATAGAGAAAACAAAATGGCCAAAAGAAAATAATTATACGTCAGCAAACATCAATTATACAGTAAATTTTAAAACAGTTACAAGAAATTTGAACCAACACTATGCGGAGATTTTAAGCAAAATAAATTTTAGAAAAATAT
>NW_027116249.1:0-12694 GCF_000696795.3 Halyomorpha halys
AACGACAATAAGTTTGACGTTGAATGTTTGTGTAATGAACTTGCTGCTATGAGTTAGTCTAAACAATAAGATTATCTGAATCATCACAGACACGTTAAGTTTACAAACTTTTTATTATATAGTTTAAAACCCGAAGTGGGCATATGGGTATTTTATTAATAATTAATTCGAATATATATTGATATAGGTTGTTTCCTTGCCTCTTTAATTTGACTTATAATATTGACGGTTTCAAACTCATTGATGCCACAGCAGTCTTTGACACCGTTAATCAAAGACGTTTATCTCACAAATTGGAACTTTGTCAACGAAAATCTGAAATCGACGCAATGTTCTGAGAAGTGATTTTCTGCCAGGTAGAACAATTGAGCCAGGAAACATAAGTTATGTAACTTCTCTTAAATTACATTCTTGTATAACAATTCATTCAAAATTATGAAAAAAAAAAATTAAAAATAATTTATTTCTTGTGTGATTACATATTAAATGAATTTACATAAATTAAATAAGTATTATGTTACGTATTTTATTAAAACAGTAATTGGGACGTCTCTCCCCCCCCCCTCACTGGTATGGTATTATGTAAGTTCTTCAACTTAATAAATAAATTCTTAAATAAGTTAATTCTTCCATAAATAATAATAATAATTTTAATTACTTTTTGAAACAGTCAATAGACTTGTAAAAATAATGTTTTTTAAAGAGTATTACCTTCCAGAAAAAAAAATCATATATCCGTTATACCTAATTATGATATTATTTGAAGCTACCAAAATAAAACATTGATTCTTTAAAATATTATTCAATTTCTACTCTTATTAATTTCATTTTTATGTTTAATGATAAAAAAAAGAAAAGATAATGTCAAATATGTACATTTATCAATAATATAAAAATATGCCTGATAAAATAAGTTTAATCTAAATTTGGAATTGTATTCGTATGCTAGAGTAAAAAAAAAAATAATTACAATAAGCTTTTGATTGGATTAAAGTCCGGTCTAAATTTATTTAATAGTTCAGGGTCGCTTAATTTAAAAAAAAAAAATTGTAAAATTAAGACTATATGTTCTGATCAGATGAAACGCTGAGAACCGATACCTTCTACTAGACTCCCTTAAGTAGAAAATGAACTTAACTTAGGCTTACTTATTCGATAAAATTTCCTTTTAGAAGGTTTCAATTACTTTAACTTCATAAAATCTCTGTCCTTGTAAATAATTTTTTTTATTAACTAAAAAAATCTTTGTGTTATAGTAGGATTTAGGACGTACTTTTTTTTACAAATATTTTGTAATTCTATAAATATATTTTTCCGTGGTACTGGCATATTTACTGACATACGCCTCAGTAAATTGTTAATTCATTTTAATTTCTTTCTTTTTTTTTTTTTTTTAATTTCAATTTTTTATAAGAATTATAGCGATGTTTAAAATGAATTCTAATCCAAATATTTTTTAAATCAAGTATCTTTGAATATTTTTTGTGCCATAAATTTGGTATTACAACTTTTAAGCAAACTTTATCCTCAGTTAATGAACTAGAAAGACAATGTCTTAAGAGATATAAAGTAAAAATTAAATGCTTGGTTTTTACTTAAAAGATGGAATCTTCGTAAACATAATACAATGATATGTATTGCAATTCTGATTTTAAAGACAATTTTATGGAGTAAAACTTCTTACTGTTTTGCTACGAAATTTCATCAATGATCCCCCTAAAGTTAGATTAAAAGATGTTGTCATCTATGGAAATAAATTTCCATCAGTATATATTTATACTTTACAAGTATGAAAGAAATACATAAAAACATTTCACTTATCATTAGTCTACAGCTTGGTTTCATAAATACTATTTTTTGTGTAAATGAGAGAAACAAAATAAACCATTAAAAATAATGGCTTAAACTTGAATTATTCATTGCTGGATAGAAAAATATGTGAAATATGACATTGTGTATTCCCAAAAATGTTTATCTAACTTCGTTACCTATCTAACTTCAATTAAAGAAGAATTTTATTAGGAACGTTATGGACAAAACCCCTGGTTTCTAAAACAGAAGTTTTCCGAAATTAATTATATAAAAACTTTTTTTTTTTAAATACTTTTTATTTATTGATAGATATTACAATCTGCGTCACAGTTGTGGGCTATAGATAGTATTGATGAATGATCACATTCATACTAAAATAAAATAAAATATGAATGAAAATAAATGAATAAATGAACAAAAATCTCTCTTAAAATGTATAGAAATAGAAGGATAAACAAAATGAACATAATCAAACTATGTGTATGAAAACAAAAATAATACAATATCTAGTCATAATATAATCTCTAGTCACATTTACACTCTTATATACAATATTTACATAATCTAACTGAGAATCCCTGAGCCCACTCTATCTCCCACGTGTAAGGGGTAGAGCAGAGCTCAAAAGTTCCCAGCGCATCCCTCTCGCCGCATCACTGGTAGTGAACCAGTGGAGGCTGAGCAAGTGCGCTAAAGCCGCAAACACTCAAATTGAGTGGAGAATCTGACCATTGCCAGAACTCCGATACAAAAACTAAGGTAGGGTTATTGGTGGAACCACAATTTTTTCACACTCGATTAATACATTATGAAAAGTTTACCAACAATTTATTGGGAAATAGGAAGACAAAAATCTACTCAAAGATTTTTAAACTATATTTTAAAATTGTAGGTTGTAAAATGCATAAGCACGCTTACGGTTCTAGCACCATGATTTTTTTTTCTGTAAACTGTTGTGCAGTAAACGGAAAGCAGAGTTCAGTATTGCTTTTGCTTACTACGTTGAATTTTGAACAACTTTTATAAAAGCAGATTATTTGTGATAATCTCACTCAACTGACACCCAGGTTTTACCCAAAACTACTGAAATTTCAGAATCTAATTTTACGAAGGCCTGATCACCAGAATGGATCTATAGTTGACAAAATCAAAAATACGGTTTCAAATAAAGATGGATTCGATCAAAGGCCTAAATTGAAAGTCCATTGGCTTATTCCTTAGGCAACAACCGCTCCTGTTTAAGATTAACTCTTCTGTTGTACTAATAGATGGACAGAAAAACACATAAATAATAATTAAGTTAAAATTCCAATAAATCTTTTATTGAATAAAGAACCTCATGCTGCATATCGATAAGATGAAAGTCGGACTAAAAAAAGGATAAGAATAGCAGTTTGCCGGGTGATAATATTTTTAATTAATACCTAAAACAGGAGGTTCCAGTTAGTTTAATCATTTATCTGGACAGATAAAATAGGAGGATAAATGAATGAGCCCTGTGGAAGATTTTGCGAAGTTCAGAAGAATCAGGATGTATCTTGAATATCTATACCATGGTAAGGGTCCTCAGAGATTTTTAGGAGCACCAAATGTATGGAAAACCAAGTAAAAACCGGAACTCCAGTGAGCTAAGCAAATTTTCTTCCATCAGGTGATTTGGGGGTGTCGGATTTACATTGTCCGATTTTTTCGGTTCATTTTTGGTCTTATATAAAGTCTGGGTCGTAGGTCTCATTTTTCGATGCATACATTCAGGGTACCTGGAATAAAGCACGTGGAATCAACACTGAACGAAACTCATCCTGAAGACTGAACAGGCTGAAGTTTTAGCATAAAAAAAGAAGCATGGTTTATCTCTAGAGTTAAATAATATTTTTTTTTACAATTGAAATCAGGATTAGTCGTTCAGAAAGGAATCGGTGCAAAAAGTTCAGATTACCGACTTCTATATTTTGTCTTCGTGACTTGACCTGAACCATCTCCAATATTTATAATACCCTATCCCAGCATAAAAACAGAAGATGGTTATTTTTAGCACCACTGTTAGGCGTTATTTAAGAGAAACAAATCAATGCAAATTACCTTCATTAACGCTTACTTCCATGACTTCATCATCATTATTCTCTGCACCAGAGTTCACGTCAATGCACTCTATAGGTGGGAAAAGATAACCTGGAATTGAAAAAAAAGGGAATTAAAAAAATAAATATAAAAAATATTTATTTATTATTTTACAGTTAGTAAAATGTAAAATATATTTTTTCCTCAATAACCTAGAGTAGAGGAGGATCCTTTAAGTGTATCAACTTAATATTTGAAAATTCTGCGTCATCCAACCCTATTCTAGACACCTTTTGATCTCTTGAACACCTGTGTGAACTGTTTTTAATGAATTCATCGGAGTGTAAGGGAAAAAGGTAAGAACGATAAACAGCAAAGTGAACAATAAAGTGAGGAGAGATTGGTCGTTGGTTTGCCTATAATATATGTGAGAGGGAGAAGTGAGGGGCTTTGTAGACACAGGGAGCCGCAACACCATTGTGGACCGAAAACACTGAAAAAGCTGCGAAGCAGAGAGAGGGCACCCTAGGTGAAGGTATGCCAGGTAATTCAGTAATCCTGGATAGGCCTGGATTGTAGTGTAATGGGAAACAAACTGGATTGGGCCGATAGGGGGCTAAAGATAATAGTATAACTGTGCAAGTGGTAGGGAAAATTCTATATGAGTACTAAATGATAATTGGATGCGATCTGTTGAGAAAGGTGGGCATAAAAATTAAGAACATCTCGGGTAAATGAGATATCAAGACGGTGGTAGGTGGTATAGTTCCCAAAAAAGCATAAGGGATGTAGGAGTACATATAGGAGCAATATAGCAGGCGATAGATAAGATGGAGTCGATTCTTACTGACTACGATGACATTTTTTTTCCAGAAGGGAGAAGTCCTGGGAGTACAGGTAAGAACGTGTATGAAATCCCCTTAAAAGATAATAAAATAACGTATATAAAGGAAAGATAGTGTCAGCAAATACTAAGACAGCACATCAGAAAGTTAGACAAGAGGCGAGAAGGTATAATAATGATAGCCCATCCCTGGATAATACTTCGCTATGGCCTGTCAAAAACAAAAATTTACTGGGTGAAACCGTGGAGAAACATTGGATCATGATCGATTATTGGAAATGAAAATACGATCGACGAATAGTACCCCATGAACCTGGGCATGACAGGCAAGACATCCTCAATAGCCTCAATTGAGCGTCTCTACAACGTCTTATAGATCAATTCCTGCAGGTTATTGACGAGAGGATTTGCCAAATACATCTGGATGATTTACTAGTTTTCAAAAAATCAGAGTTCGACCACGTTCAACATCTGAACAGTGTTTTCCGGAGGATGTGGGATTGCGACTGAATTGCACTTGAAGGCCAGTATTTTATCAATATCATCGTAGGTACATTTCATTGACATTTCCTCTTAAAATGTAATTATGCAGCTATAAGAAATTTTGTTATTGACTTCATGAATCTTCTTCAGCCAATAAAAATTGTTTTTGCTTTCCTCAGACGGAATACCGATGACGATCAAACCAGATAAGTCCCTAAATGTGTTTAATCCAAAAAGTATTATTGCTACAAATCTTGGGCAAGCATCCATGCGTGTTTTGAAGCTTTTCGGCCTGAATTACCGGTGATAGAATCGTTCATTCCATCTGTTAAGGACACAAAGCTCCAAGCCGAGTGAAAATTTCCATGGAAAATTATTCTGAACTGACTCAACCTTCCAAGTTAGTTGTCATGAGATCGAGAGGTTACCGAGTGCTGCTGAGTATTACTCCAAGAGATTTATCAAATAAAGGGTGTTGTTCCAAAAGGTTATCTGTAGTGGCTTCTCTTCAAATCATTTTTTTTTCAATATCTTTATTGATATTTACAACAGTATATTACATAATACATTACGTAAATTTGATCTTCGTTAAAATGGAGTGTTACAGGCGTGTAGAGCAACTACCCATTGGTAGCACACTTATGACATTTTACATTAGCTGGTCTCGTGGCCATCTTCTTTTCAGCCGCCTCGGAGAATCGTCAGGAATGGAAGAGGATGCAAGGTTAGAATCTAAGGGGTTTGAGTGGTTAGGGAGTTTATAATGGAAGGAGTAATATCTGGTTTGGGCTAAATCGGTTGCATAGAGAACATTAAGGTCTTTATGATTTTATTTGTGACAAAGTAAGGAACATTGAGGATTTTACGAAGGATTTTGGATTGTAAGGATTAGATACGAGAGGAATTCGAAGGTTTTGTGAAGCCCCAAAGCTCAAATCCATATGTCCAGATTGGCCTTATTACAGTCATGTAGATCAGTCTTTTTTAATGTGTTGGAGGTTTAGACCGTTTGTCTAGTAAGTGCTGTAATAGTCGGTATCGACGAGCAGTTTCCTGTCTTTTCAGTCTAGTGTGAGGATTCCAGATTAGTCGTTTGTTAAGATGTAGTCCAAGATAACGAATCTGTTCTACAGGGGTAAGAGCCACATTATTAAAGTATACTGTAGGGCAGTCGATATGTTTAAGACGAAGTGTAAAGGTGATATGATGGGATTTGTTGGAATTTATCTTAATTCTCCAATTACGACACCATTCTTCGAGGGCTGTGATATGGGATTGAAGAGTTTGGGATACAATTAATGGGTTATTATTAACTGCGAGCACACATGTGTTATCGGCATACGTGTTGAGGATAGTGTTAGGATTGGTTGGAATGTCAGCTGTATAGACAGTGTAGAGGATGGGACCAAGGAGTACTACCTTGAGGGTCAAATCATTTAAAAAATAATTTTGGTTCCATCCAGTTAAATGAGCTTTTATCCCACTCACTATCCCCTACCTTGATTACAGATCGTGTCTTGGTTAAAAACATTCAACTGATTAAGTAAGCTATTCTCAAAATGGAAGACGTCTCAGGAGGAATAGATAAACCTTTCTTAAAAACAAACCCAGGCTCTAAAGGCATAGCTTAGTAGCTATGCTAGTTAATTGCCGATATCATTAATGGAAAGGAGAAGACATTGAAGATTTCAATTGAGTAGAACTTTATCAAACGTCGGTAATCAGACCCTTTATGATAATTTTGTGTTCGGAAACTTCAAAATGCATGAATTTCCCTGACAATTTTAGATCGGCGTATGGAATGTATAAATCATAAAGTTACATAATTCTCATTTTCCTTACGTATCTGTTTTAAAAAGAATAAATATTTATAAACATATTTAGTGTTTTTAGTTAAATGAAAATTCCAGCCCGAAATATTAGCTTGGAATGGTTATTATTGAGTTTCCAATAACTTTATAATTGTAAATTATTGGATAAAAAATAATATTTATTTCAATTTAATAACACATTACAGTATTAAAGCACTTTAATACTGGTCCAAGGTACAAAACTATAACTAGAGCTAAAGTAATGCTAGATACTTGTATTATTAATAGTGTAAATACTTCTACTATCACGTGTTTTTTTCCCCCGTCCACTTCTAATACATCCACGAAACTAAAATAGCTTTACAAAGTTACTTATGTCGTTGGAAAGGTGATGAAATGAACCAACTTGTATAAATTCCTCAAGGTGGTACCTCGAAATTCTTTGCGTGAGGGGTTCCACCCCTCAATTCCAGAAATAATTCATTCTTCTTTTATACATAGGTTTCGCTGCTGCGATCGCTTAACGGAGCGATACTTACCTGTAAATGCATTGATATTTTATAGTAATTCCATCGCACATTTCGAAAAATGTAATAAAAGTTGATTAATTCAGCAACAGAAAAGAAATGAGGAATTTCATAGGTAAAACATAATTTTCTTGGAAAAACCTTATTTCCACAACAAGTGAAGATAGATAGGGGAGCTTACAATGAACTACATTTTCGGTAAACTGGTACCACCTTAATTATTAACATATCCTTCTAAAAACCCCGGTAGTAAGTAAAATGTCGCTTTTCGAATGTACTTAATTTGATTTTATTTGTGATAAAGTTAGGAACATTGAGGATTTTACGAAGGATTTTGGACTGTAAGGATTGGATTCGAGAGGAATTCGAAGGTTTAGTGGAGCCCCAAAGCTCACTTCCGTACGTCCAGATTAGCCTTCATCAGGCCTTCGTTAGATCAGTCTTTTGTAATGAATTGGAAGTTTAGGCCGTTTGTTCAGTAAGTGCTGTAATAATAGAAATCGAAGTAAAAAAAATAAAATCATACATGAAGCCCTTAAGGTACCATATGTAATCGTTCTAGCCCAAACAAGGTATCATTCCTTCCATTATAAACTCCCTAACCACCCAAATCCCTTTAATATAACCTTGTAATAAATAAAATAATAAATATAACCTTGTATCCTCTTCCATTCCTGCCAATCCTTCGAGGTACCTGAAGAGAAGATGTCCACGAGACCTGCTAATGTAAAAAAGTCATTAGAGTGCTACCAATGGGTAGTTCTATACTCGTTTGTATCACTCCATTATAACAGAGATAAAATTGACTGGATGTATATTGTACAGCTGTACATTTCAATAGAAGGAGGAAAAACTTTATTAAAATACAAATTTGTGCTGTCCAACTTCATTGGGTTGCTAGTCACACAGCATATTTATTTTAATTTAATCAGACGATACTATTACTCTAATGATAAATAGGCCTATACAAGTATACAATAATAATTACAAACATTAGTAGTATACAACATTAGAACATGATTTTTTCTCCTTTCTTATTTTTTTTTTTTTTTTTATTTGTTTCATCTCTTTGGTTCTTCTATTTCTTTCCCTTTTTTCTGCTTTTTTTTTACCTTTTTCTTTTTCTATTTTTCATGATTTTTTCCCCCCTTTCCCATCTTTTCCCCTTTTTCCCCCTTTTCTCTTTTTTTTTTCTTTTCCTTCCCTTCTTTTTCCCTTTCATATTTTGGTTTTACATCAATATGTCTTTAACAGAATAATGGATTATATAGTGATAGACATACGAGAAATATATAAGAAAGATACTTCAGTAACAAATATAAATAAAAGAAAAAAAAATCAACAAACTATATTCAAATTAATATACAATAAATATAGAATAAATATTAAATGATTAAAAATTTTAAAAAAACATGGAGATATGTATGTATGATATATAGATAATTTACTTATAATGTATAAGTCAATCGACTTATTTGAGAGTTATTTTGATAATCACAAAGAAATGATTTTTTCTTATTAGGACTCCGCTGATTGCTTTTCAACGCTCTTAATTTTAATATAAAAAATTTATTTTCTAGAATAAAATAGCATTAAAACATTTCACATTACATTAAAATATTTATATATTATAAAATATCGTACCTTCCAATAAAGTTCTCAAACGACCCATCTTAAGATGTGGTTTTTAAGATGTATTCTCAAATCTGAAACAATACAAACAATTATAACATATTATAACAATAAAATGGTGGTATTTACTATACATTATGATGTATCTTGAAAATAAGGTAATGTTAAACTCATCCTATTCGTTTATTGAAATGGTATTTTTAATTCAGACATCTTTCATACTAAACTATAGTAACGTATGTATATGTATTAATGGACTTTGACGAATGAAGTATCAAAAGAGAATTTCATAGAGAAGGGACGAATCTCAAAAAACTTTGAAGAGCAATTATTGTATTATTTTCAATTAACTGTGAATAAATTTAATAAAAGACACGCAATATTATTCCAGAGATCTACATAGAGTTTTTAGCGAAGGGTTCTTTGTGTAGTAAATTTTATTATTATTATTATTATTGGCGTGAGAGACCATAGAGGTCCAAGGCTTCGCGCGATGTACGTATGAAATACATCGTGCGTCTCATGACGTGATTTTCATAGGATAGGTATGTCACTCCCACTCCTATTGTTGTGAGTGCCACCTATTGGCTAATGGGCCTCACAAATGCCCAGGGGGGGGGAGGTGGTGAGTGAGTATTGTAAAATTATACGCTTGAAAAAATCTACGATAGGGCCGGGGATTCGATCTCGTAACCTTTGGGTTTGCAGACAGGCACGTTACTACCACCTACGCTGCTACCGCAGTAAATTTTATAGAAAATGTTATTAGCTACAGCGTTTGTTGTGGTGGTATTTTTGATTATAGGCTTTCTTTAGGAGGTATAAAAAATAATTTTCTACAAAAATCTGTTGTTTTTTCTTCTTTTTAAAAAGCTTCTTTTTAAAAAGTTTGATCTTCATTTCCAAAATTTTCTAAAATATCCTATTTCGTCGTAATGAGTACTGAAGTAATTTAAGGGGTTGAATTTGAGATAAAAATAAACTTCAGGTAACATACCTGCACTAATTAAGATTCACTTCTGAATTCCATAATTTGAGGATATTAAGTGGGATGTCAATCTTTAACTCACTTTATTTATGATAAGCAACCCTACTAGTACAAGAGCCGGGAAGAAAAAAAGGCAGTTATCTCACCCCAATTTTTGATTACATTAATGAAAACTATGTTCAATTACTAGTCAAAATTGATGAGTCTGCTAAGTATAGGTACGGGAGTAAAAAATGGCGGCTGTTTCAAAACCTTAAACAAACATTAATTTTTTATTCGGAGCTCTATATCTTAAAAACTACCAACAACACTAGAAAATCTAAGAGACCATTATTTAAAGAAGAGTAAATTTGCTGAAATATTAGCCCTAAAAGAGAACTATTTACGCCCTATAGTTCTGGAGATATAGCTTTTTAAAAAGCAAAATTTCTTAAAAATCTTCTGACAGATTAGTAGTTAGCTAATTTATTTTGAGAAATCTATGTCTCAGGAACTATGAGACGTACAGATGTCTATTAGCACTCAAATTAAAGCTAGTTTAATGGACTATAAATAAGGTTATGCCCATTACCTTCGTAGGAATAGTAGTTTTCATGATATTTGCAAAAATAAATTGATTTATAGTTTTTCGGACAATAAGTTTGATTTATGAAAAACTTGTTTGCCAGTTCTAAAATTAAAGCAAGTTAAATTTACTACAAAATAGTTAATTATGTTTATCTTTGTAGGAGTAGCAGTGTTTATGATATTTGACAAAATAAACTCACAAAATGTTAATTTATAGTTGTTCGTATAAAATGTTGGATTTTTGAAAAAATATATCTTTAGATCCATAAGACGCACATATGTCTGCTAACACTCAAAATAAAGGAAATTTAACTTGCTATAAATTAGTTTATGACACTTATCTTCGTAGGGGTAGTAGTTTTTATGATATTCACATATCAATATAATTTTGACAAATGAAAATTTGTCGGAACAACTATAAATCAATTTATTTTAACAAATTTCATGTAAACTATTACTCCTACGAAGAAAAACATCATAAAGTACTCTATAGCTCAATAAACTAGCTTTAGTTTTAGTGCTGATAGACATCTGTACGTCAAATGGTTTTTGAGATATAGATTTTTAAAAATAAATTCGCTAATTACTGATGTTTCAGTACATCCCATACATTTTTATGAAATGTTGCTTTTTAAAAAGCTATATCTCAAAAACTATTTAACGTAAATAACTCTATTAGGGCTCATATTTTAGCAGATTTTCTCTTCTTTAAATGACGTTCTCTTGAGTTGTTACTTGGCAGACTCATCAATTTTGACTAGTAATTATACATAGTTTTCATAAAAGTAATAAAAAATTGGGGTGAGATAACTGCCTTTTTTCTCCTCTTGGGCTCTTGTACTACACCCCATCTTAACGCTTAACGTCTCTACCGCACCCCACTTATCTAAAAGCGTTAAGTCATTATCGTCTTTGTGACGAAGTGTGTAATGAGTTATTTGAGGATCATAAAAAGGAATCCTTACACCATAAGAAATAAGATCAGAAACTACACCGAGAGTAGATACGTATTTATGTAGCTTAGAATACTTGCAACCCCATATAACTCATACGAAAAATGCCCTTCTACCTCTGCTGAATAAACCTTGATTGTATGAAAATAGAACGAAAACAACCAAACGACTGTCTGTGACGCTGTAGTGAAGAATACATCACTAATTTATTCGTGCCAGATTTAGAGATCTTACCATCCTTTTGCGGCTTCCCGTTGGAGGGTTTCATTTAGATGCAAATTGGAGACAGATGTAGACTTATCAACCCTCTTGTAAATACAAGCAATTAATGACGCTCCAAAGATTGGCAGCTAATTGGAAGGAATGAGGCGTGAAGCAATTTCCTTCAATCGCCGTTCGGGCGCCGCTATCTTAGGAATTACTTCCAGTCCTCAACGTCTACGTAGAAATTGGCACCTTCAATATTTTCAGGAAGGCAAACCTCGGCTTGTTAAGTTCGGTTCGTAGTGAAAAATATTACTAATTAATCAATTGGATATTTTTAATTATATTAATATTTCATAAGATAATTGTTTATCCAAAATGGAATAAATCATTTGTTCAACTTAGTTTAAATTCATTTTCTAGCAAAGTGTGATAATGGATAATTTCCAAATATGTATCGAAATTTTCTATGTTTATAAAAAATAAGCATCGATAATTTCCACCGATATTCAACGCAGATAGCGTAGATTATTAATTCCCTCTCTTTATTTATTATTATTTTTTTTTGGTCTTCCTCCAAAGCTAAGGACTTCTAGGTCTCATTTCACACTCAATCATTTTCGATGAACTTGTAGCGATTTGTTATCGTACAGAAGTAAAATGTGCAGACGAAAAAACAAAACTTCCTATTCTTGAGGGAGTGGATAACCGCAAATTTTGATCTATCCTTGGATATATATATATATATATATCGTTTATACTTGCCCACGATCAGCGGAGAAGGGGGTGAGTTAAAGGAAAATAATAAAAAA
>NW_027116249.1:15029-18582 GCF_000696795.3 Halyomorpha halys
ACAATATACCCTTATATAAATAATAATCGAATTATAACCACTGGCGAATACTTTTACATGTAGATAACAGAAAACCTAGGGGTGTTACCTTCCACCTTGTGAATTATCGAACTATTAAGTAAACATAACAAAAAAAAATTGCATAAGAATGAACAGAAGAACTATATATACAAAAGTTTAATGATAGGAAGAAATATATGTACACAGAACGAAAAAGGAAAGAAAAGAATTCATATCAATTAATAAAACTATGAGAACTTATAGGTTGTCTTAACTTTAACTTAAATGATTAACCTTATCAACTATTATTTACATTACTGCACAAAGGAATAAAAAAGTGACATTAAAATAAAATTTAGTTCGAACCCCACGTAGTCTTTGGGTGTACTCCTGGCAGAACACAAGGTTGTCCGATATTTCCTTTCCGGTCACCGTATCACCAGAATTATAGAGATATAATCTCTAACGATGTATTGCCACAGCTCTCTTATCCAAGACGTGCTGAAGATTCCCCTTTACAAAACCAAAGCCCCCTCGTCTAAACATATCGCTCGTGTTTTTGTTTTTACCCATAATCCCTTTTGTCTACGCAGATATCGCCAGTGTTTTTATCTTACCATGGCAATCCTAACTAGTGATTGAGGAATATGACATATGACAACAATTTTTAGTAGTATTAGGGATCAAGGCCTTATTGTTCATCACATATTTCTGCTCAATAATAGAACACTATGATTTTGGAATGTTTTCTTATTTGTTTACGTTAATTAGTGTAAAAAATATACGTTTTAAAATTGTTATCCATCGGGAACTTTATTTTTTTAGTGATGCTTGTACTAAGCGACTGGGTAAATAAGGATTCAAATTAAAAACGAAATTTTACACGAAAATAATTCTTAATTTTTTATAGTTTCAAGATTATATACCATAACCAAAAATCAATACAAGAAAAGTACTAAATTTAGTTTTCATATCTTTTAATCAGACAGGTTATGGTACTCTTATATATTGAGAATATTTTTTTTATTAAAAAGAAAAGAAAAAAAATATCGTCAAAAATAATTGAACTATATTTGAAAATTTATGTACTAATTACATTAATGCAAAAAAAAAAAATTAAAATTAAAAAAAAAAATATAAACATTATTTAGGCCAAATATACCTCTAAGAAGAAATGGGTTAAAAGAACGTTAGTTGGTGGCAGTTAGTACTGGTTCTTGAATTGAAGTTTCAAATTCAGAATATGTGTTTATTCATTTTATTTTTGAATTCAAAAATTGATAATTAAAAATGCTAATAAAATTAAACATCAAGAAAAACACTTAATGGATTACAAATTTAGGGTGTTTTTTTTTTTGCAATGATATCTAAACCTATGACCGATCAGCTTGTTTAAAGTTCTGTTAGGTATCTAAGCCCTAAGTTATGGAATGCATTTAAATATAATATTTGATTGCTAGAAGAAATAATTACGATTTTATTATGAACTCATAACGTGCAAGGAGGAATATAATTATTTACGTTTATTTGAATACTTTCGAATAGTGAATCGAATAGTTTTGAATCAGTTTTTAACCAGTATAGACAGACCAATATTGGAAAATTAATTCCCCCTCCCTCACATAAGTTTATTACAGCATTCTCTACTAATCTTAATTTAAAATGAAACTGGGAACAACTGAAAAAAGTAATCTTTTGTATCAGCAAATAAATTAGCTCTCAATACATTATACTTAAGGTAAACTTTAGAAAAATCTAAGGGAAGTACTGTAGTTTTCCATAGTAGTCCATCAAAGTTATGAATTGACAAAAAAGGAGACACGAATGAGAAACTTCTTACTCATATTCAATTATATGTTGTTAAAAAAAAGTAACAATTCTAATATTATTTCCTTTGTATCACTTGAAAGAAATATTGTTGTATCTTGAACTAGAGAGATTGAACTAGGTTAAACTGATTAATTCTTAATTATACAACTGCGTTTGCTAATAAAAACATAGATATAATTTATTGTTTTTATCCGATTTTATGTCCTAAAATAGTTTCTTAATGTCACTATATGGTTAAAAATTAAATATAAAAATGAAAATTTAAGTTTTTCTCCATTGTTGTTACACTGTTTGTCGGTCCCCTGTTTTTTTTTTAATTCTCTAGTCAAATCACGGTTCTTAGGGTTAAAAATTCTTAAGTAATGTTTTAGGTACGGATATCAAGCTTCATATCTTTAAAGCAATACATCTTCCAACACTATTATATGGCAATGAAATTTGGGTGACCCAAGACAAGCGCATGAGCAGGATTACGGCTGCTGAAATGCGATTTTTGCGAAGAATATTGGGAAAAACTAGGAGAGATAGGATAAAGAATGAAAGAATAAGAGAGCTTCAGATCCCCTCAGTAAAATCAGTGATTGAACACCGACAGGTCCGATGGTATGGACACGTTTGTAGAATGAGGGAAGACAGAGTGCCAAGAAAATGTATGGAGGCGAGGTCGACTTGTAGACGACCACGAGGCAGACCTAGAAGGAGCCATATGGAACATATCCAACGACTAGGTCTTGAAAGAGGAAAAATGCTGGCTCAGATCAAGATGCTCTCCATGGACTGAGATGTGTGGACCAAGTGGTTAGAGGTTCCTCCACGCTGAAAGGCACTTAAGGAGGATGAGAAAGAAGAAGTAATGTTTTATTTTCAAAACCCTTTGAACCATTTACTTATAGCGAGTATTGTTCGATGTATGACGACGATGACACAATCTCTCTATGACATCGTAGCACCACAAATAAAGAAGAGAAACTTCTTCTCACCTCCCTCGAAATCCCATTCTAGGAGACAGGCTTATCTTACTTTCAAAACATTTATTAATTGTATTTAGAGCAGTGTTTCAAAAATACTTACATTGAGCTACATCATAAAATTAGCTAAAACTACGAATCATCGTGGCAGATAAATAAGTTAGTTAACTAAATAAGTTAATCTTGCTTTAACGTACTCGACCTCAATTCAAAAGTAATAATTTCGCAAAACTGTCATAAGGAAATATTTATCAGGAACCATATTTCGCATTATTATTTTATGTTCTCTTTATCCGCGGCAGTTTTGATTACCCATACTTCGTAATGTTACCTTAACTCAGACTCAGTGACTAAGAGCACTTGGAGAAGCTTAAGTTTATTCTTACTTTTAAGTAAGTTGAAATGAGATGTTGGCCATTAAAACTTTATCTTCCTCTTAATGGGGACTTTTTGTTGTTGCGGTACTTTTCTTTTTATTACCGCTTGGGTTTAGTTACTTTCCTATATAGTAACACAGATTTCTTTCATTTAATGCTTTACTTAGCCTTTTCAGTCATTCTTCATTCAGAAGGTAGTTTTCTTTCGCCCTTCTTAAGTACAGAAATCAACTTTGAAAAGTTTGAGCCAGGTTTTTTTTTAATTGTATAGTGATCAATTAACTATCATGAAAAAAAAAATTATATTTAGGCTAATCAAATTCCTACATTTCCCCTAAACTTAAATTTAAATAATAAATAACATAAAATAAGCAATAT
>NW_027116249.1:20317-23122 GCF_000696795.3 Halyomorpha halys
TTTGTTTATAATATATGAATTAAATTTGTTTAAACGAAACAGATTGAACTAAAGATGGATACAAATCATTAAAGTGAACAAAAACCTAATGTAGGGTAATCGTTTCAAAAATTTATGAGTATACAACAGTCTCCTTTTATGGTTATAATAATTATCTATTTATTACACTTTTTTTTTTATAATTAAAATATGTTTTTTCCTTTTTTTCTCCCTGTGTCTGTAGTCTTAAATTGAAATTCAGTTTTATATGGATAAAATATATTTTTTAAATTAAATACTTTTATATAATTTTTTTATTGTTTAAATTATTTTATATCATAAAAATATACTGTCCAGAGCTGACCATGTTAAGGAAAGTCAAAGGCATACATTTGAATGATTTTTGAAACTTTTATAAAATTAAATTTTACTATAAACTTTTTATTTTTAATAGCTATATCGGGAAGTTATTATATTCTTACATTCTGAAATGAACTTTCATTAATGTTAACCGTCTTTAACTTCTTAAAACTTTCAAATTTAAGTCGTTCGCCAACGCATGGTATTTAACAAAGTTATCATTTAAACTCAACTATATCAGAAAATGAAAATTGAAAGAAAATATTTTTATTTTAACCTTTAGGTTGCGTGACAAGCAAGTTAATTAATTAACTGATGAAAAAGTAAAATAATTATACTTACATCTTAACAGAATTAATTAATAATTACATATTCAATACAGAAAATGAAAAATCAACAGCGATTTTATGATAAGGTTGTTTTAAACTTTTAATCGAATAAAGTTATTAAGCACTGGACTTTTTTTTTTTTAATTTTATGAGGATGGAGGTACAATCACAATTAATGAAGAATATTGAGAGAGCAATGTGAAAAAGTAATATAATCTGAATTTGCTACGGATCTATTGCTTCAAATTCTGCTAAGCAATGTTTCATTCATCCATTCAATTTTTTTTTTATATTTCTTTGATAACTTTGTTTATAACCTTCATTTAATTTTAAATTTTTGATGTGCTGACAAAACTGAGGCAATCAAATTCGTTTCCCATTAGTTTTTAGTTGTTTCTAATATAATGGTCTTTTACTGAATTATGAATGGTGACTTATAGAAATTATCATAAATTTTGATAATCTGATCCCTTCTATCAAAAGACAATTATTGTAATAAACCAGAAGAAGGCAACATTTTTTTTTAACCACCGTTTTATTGCTTCATAGAATCTCGGATTTCGTCACCTAAGATGTAATAATTTTAAGAAGTAATTAGGAAGGAACATAGGTACTCTTTTTCGATTTGCAGAGTGTGGCCATCTCTGCTATAAACACAAATGCGAATTGTTTACCATAAAAATTTAAAACATTTGGAAGAAAGAAAAAATGGAGTAACATTTCAGCTAGATCATTGAATTAAATCAACAAATAATACTTAAAACGAAACCTTTTTTTATTACCTCTGCCTAGTCATTTCAGAGATACAGGGCTTATCTAGAGGTAACCTATCTATTCTCATCAGTGTGGGGAGGTCAAGTTTTCATACTACGGGGCCTCCACGAAATAAAAGTCAACCCTCCAAGGCCGGACTCAGCCTCCAGCGCCGCTGCTGTTGTGAGGTTGCTAAAATTGCGTCTTAACACCCTCGGCTACAAAGGGCTTTTATAGAACGAAACCATCAAAGGCATCATAACTGTTCACTACTGCCCACGTCTAAAGTGCTCTCCACCCTTAGATGGGAATAGAGGACAACTTTAACCTTGTATGACAAGTCTTTTAGTTCACAAAGATCCGTGGCTATTTGTCGTATTTGTCGAACTCCTTACATGTGAGTAGGGCTTTCAAACCCACGTCACACCTCCCTTATTGTTGGCCTTCGTATTCATAGTACCACTTTACCCATCACAGCTCCCTTAGAATATACAGAAGTGTTTTTGGAATAATGGAGGCATTTTATAAGGGATTTAACAGCCTAGCTAAAAAAAGGGTAGATTTACGAAACACGTGATTACATGGCTAAGATTTTACAGCAACTTTACATGATGACATACAAGAAGAATACATTAATTATGCACTTTTTTCGATTTTCTACAAATTATTTGTAATAATTTTGATTAAATTCGTCAAGGCAATGTACTAATTAGTGATCTATAACAGGGTTGGCAAACTTTTCTGTGTATAAGATCTACCTTTTATCTTAAAAGTGTGTCGGGATCGACTTGTTATAGGTATAGCCTAAGGGGGGAGAAGGGGTGTGAAATGCATACTATGTTTATACACTGTGTTATTCAGTATATGGTACATTCATGAAAATATTAAACAATATTTATTATCCACCGTTGTAAAAAAGTAAATGAGTTCACATTCTTCATTGAAGCGATTCGTTTTCGATTTTATACGGTTTACTAATCATGTTCATGGGTATACTTAACTGAAAAGAAATATGAGGAATTAAAGAATAAATATTGAATTAGATATTTTCCTACAAAATTCAAAAACTCCTGAACTGCTGTAATTATCTTCGTTACATGTAGAGAAATAATAACAATAATGCATATTACGATCGGGGACATCAATTCTAGTATATTAAAGTCTAATATAGACATATTCAAATTTACGTATGTTAAAGTTATAATACATGTATTACGGTTTACAACACTGACTTCATAATTTAAATAATTATTGTTATTTATAATATATTTGTAATACTGTCCTATATGATTCTCTCAGTGTAATGACCGCGGTTTAGAGACCTGTTACCGAGAATGTTCACTTATCAAGTTAATAGATAGATAAAAAAAAAATTTAATTTAAT
>NW_027116249.1:23532-27853 GCF_000696795.3 Halyomorpha halys
AAACTCAACTTGGTCACCGAGGATAAATAATATTGATTAATAACAATACTGTTAATAGGATAGAAAAGAAGCTACCATATGATACTACCAAATATTCAACCTAAATGATTGTGACTCATTCTTCGAGTTGTAACTGTTGCGATCACGTGTTGCGTCTGGTGACTAGTGTAACACAGAAGTCAATATGTATTGTGTTGGATGGAAAGAGTTCAAAGGTTCAGACTGAAAGAGTTCTTGAAATTCCCAGAAAGCATGGTCTTACTCTCATTGTAATATTTTTAGAGAGTTTAAATGCCGAATTTTAAATAAAGCTTCTTATAAAGTACTTTTAATTATTTTTATTTGAAATAATTATCCGTCTCTTATTTTTACTAGTAATAAAAAATAAGTTAATCTAAAAATGAAAGATTTTGATCCTCCCCGATCTCGCTATCTCATTACATAACTTTAGCATGAACATTTGCTCGTTCCAAGAAATTTAACTCTGGGTAATATCTTGAGCTGTTGTTATGTCTAAGCGAACGCCGTACATTACGTACTTTGCTCGAAAAACATCTTCCGAAAATCTAGTTCAGTCGAGATCAAAGGTCAGGAAAGTTGAAATAGGAATAACGCAGGCTCATGTATCAATAACTCATTTGTATTACTTGGTTTACATCATCGATGATTTTAGTTATTTAATGTCTTTTCGACGACCATTATTGGATAACGAAATGGCATTTATAGAGTTTTATTTCGTTTTGCTGATGAGGCATTTTATATCTGTAATAAAAAAAAACTTAACATGAGACCAATAATTTTGGTAGATAAATTAAATTATATGTGTTAATTTTACTTTAAACCGAATTAAAGTTTTTTGTGATCAATACATTTAGAAAGGAGGTGTGTGCCCCTATGCGTAGTCTGTTTAAAAAGTGGGACAAAACTAAATGTTATATCAATGTTATTTAGTTGTTTTGTTTAAATTATAATAGAAGCTCAACCATTAATTAATTCTTAATACTATAATCATTAAGTATTTTTATTTAGGTAACAGATATTCATTACATTATTTACGCATCATGTTTGCTTTACTGTCCGGTAAAATACTTTGAGAATAATAAATGGAACCTTCTCGACAAATTCTCTCTTTGACACCCTTCCTAATCTGGCTGTTTCCACTGTTGTTCATTCCAATCCATTCTGTTTTTTCTATTTCATATCAAATCGAAATGGTTATGAAAATGCACACCAATGACTTCGATACAATTTCCGTTTAACTCACCAAAATCTGTCTTTAATTTATCCTTTCCGTTCTGCTTCGTATTTTCCTCAGTTCCTTAAAGCACCCACTTTTATTTATTCTTCTTTAACCGGCCCTTATACCTTAAGTTGTCGGAGAAACTTTCCAATTATAGTATATGTGCCGCCGAAGCGTGTACAAAGTTTCTCTTACAACATAATAGAAAAAATTCCTAGTTGAATCCATTTATAAAATACACAACCCTTTCTTTCTGAATGATTTCTGTTCTATACTACTGCTCTTTATTTTAGTTAAACCTCTAGAAAAATCATTAGAGTCCCAGATATTACACAAATTGGAAAAAGACCACCTTCTGGTTTTTTACTTCTACTTAACCTATTCTGTCTAAATAATAATCTCTGATATCCCAACTATAATTAAATCAGAAACAAATTGCAATCCTTGCCATTCCTGATATTTTATGTTTCCGATTTCCCTGATTATTCACAAACTTTAAGTACTACTTTCTTATGACTATTCATTTTCGTCTAGCTCATTAAAAGTTATCTTTAATCCTGCTAAGCTTCTATATACTCTCTCTATGAAATTCTTTTTGGAACCCTTTAAAGTTCCAATATATTTGGACTTGATAGGCGTTGAATAACTGTTTAGTCAAATTTGTACTCAGTTCTCCTAGGGACTACGTAATCTGCTGCTACACCAAGTAGATATCGCTTTATCCTTCCGTTCACAGACAATCTTTCTTTACCAAACTATTTCCTCACAATGACCTCCTTATCCTCTCATAGAACAACTCCAGGTCAAATGTTTTTTATATTTCAGAACCACTGGAGCCCAACCGATATTCCTCGTCTCACAGACTGGAGCTTATGATAAATCCTTCGTATCTTTTAAAAAATGGCACAATGAATGTTGGGAGGAAGAGATTTTCTCAGGAATAAGGTACAGATTCCTGAGAAAATCTCTCCCTCCCAACATTCATTGTGCCACCTTTTAAAAGACATCCCAAATCCTCCTGTCCAATCTCCTTCTCTCCTTTAAATAAGTTAAAATTAGTTTCTAAACATTTTTCAATCGTTTCATCTTATTTCGGGCAAAAGAAAAAGCTGTACAAGTGATTGTAATCATTATGGGATACTTGTGTTCCAAAATGATGTATATTTTTATGTTAATTGTAAAAATATTGTAAAGATACTTGTAGCAAATTGAAAAATAATAATTAATGGTGACCTCTATTGAAACAATATACGAAGTGATCAATAGTGACCTCTATTGAAACCTGGAGCGTGTTCAAATCGCGCAAAATGCGTCCATATATGGGGCTTTCCTTATAGTTAAAAAATGAATAATTGCTACTCATCTGTATGTCACTAACCATTTTTACATTATTTTTTTCTATATATATGAATTGTAAATTTATAAGTAATTTTTTTTTGCCATTTATTTTAATTTTCATTCACTAATGTTTAAATGCTTAATGAATCTTTATTTATTTTTTTTAAATCATCAGGGATCACTAAATGTTGTGTCAATTTTTACTATTGACTTTTTCCTGTCTTTAGATACTTATTCTGCATTGCATTTTTGTTTATATTCTGTGACATTAAGTTCTGAATATTTTCATACATATTTAAAAAATCACTAATAATGTTGTGTTTCTAAAGGTATCAGAATGTTGGACCAACCCTACATGACCGATCTGATTGAAGCGAACTCGATGGGCCACGAGCCAAATTTGATAGACATCTACTCCGCCTCATGGGGACCCACTGATGATGGCAAGACTGTCGATGGGCCAAGAAATGCTACGATGAGAGCAATTGTAAAAGGAGTCAATGAGGTAATTAAATTATATGGTCAGAAATACTAATTATTTTCAAACTTCAAAAGGAAAAGAGAATCAAATAAAAATACTAAAAAACATAGAGATAGTATTACTGAGACAAAAAAATATTGTATACACCTACTATATATAAAAATATAATATTGCTTACAGCATAGTTTTAATATTGTTAACATAAACCTATTTTTAGAGTCGAAATCGGTGTGAATATGAAAGAATCTACAATGATACAATCTATGAAAGAATCTACAATGCACTTTGAAAAATATGAATTTCAAATTGACAGTCCGTTTTTATTCAGAGTAAAAGCATGTGTATGATATTGACGGAAAGTGTTTGAATTATTTATGAACTGGTAGTAGTTGAGTGTTATCCACTACGTGCCCAGTATAAAGTCTAGGGAATCAAGACTCATATATAGTGTGTTTTGCTGCATTGGCAAAGCTTGTATGTACTTGCATTTATGAGCTAACCACATGTTCTTGTGTTTCTCACTTTATTTAACAATACAGAACTTCTTACTTTATTGTTTTCTAATATTCGAAACAGCAGTGGTGTACGTAGAGGGGGAGTCCACCCAAAATCTATAATAAATGTTAATACCCACCAACGTAAGATTTGTATTTTGAGTAATAATCATACATTACATATGATATTTTAATGAATATTTATTTTAAGTGCATACTTGCCTTATCAAATCACCCCTCGAAAAAAAAAAAACCCACTCGCTCTTGCGTAGTGAAAAGTTATGTATTGTTGTTAAAACGATAACACATAAACGTCACTAGTCAAATCCATTGACTGGATTCTGTTCACGTGCATATTTGTTGGCATGCATTTTTTGAAAGAAAACTTTTACGAATCAGTGTACCCAGAAACAATTACCCATGTTTCAATTTGTATATTTGATGGTGAATGCATATATTTGTATATTTGGAATATTTAATTTGGAAATAATATATAAAAATGTAAAAATGAAGACGAAATCCCTAATTGAAATCGATGGTTCATGCTCATTCAATTATAAATAGAACAATAGAACAAATGCTGCCTTCAATAATTTTTTACATTTTTTTCTTCGTGAATTGTTTTCATTGTTTGGGGATTCTATTTCTCCTTTGTGTCCCTTTTAAACACTACAGTCCGCTTCAAGTTTTGTTCGATGCTTGCTATCAATAAGAAAGGAATTTCGATTTGATCCATTATTATAGATATTATATTTGTAATATCCTATA
>NW_027116249.1:32013-32849 GCF_000696795.3 Halyomorpha halys
TTTTTTTTACAGATCAATTTCGACCAGTAATCCTCTGGTTTTAAAAATAACAACTAATTCATGTCAAGGCACAGATACAGAAGTAAACTATCTAGAGCATGTGCAAGCAGTAATTACATTAAATGCCACAAGGAGAGGAGATGTACAGTTGTTTCTTACATCTCCAATGGGAACAAGGTATCTGATTCTATATGTTATATAAATATATGGTTCTGTGTTTTTTCTGAAATAATTGTTGGATTCTATGAAAAAAAAAATCATTTCCATACTGTTTCATTAATTTCTCTCTACTAAACTGTAATAAAACTTGTTCCTTGATAGAATTTAATGGCTATTACTATTGACTTGAATAATTTTTTTTTTTTAATAATAAGATAAAATGCTGACACTTTCTTTGTACTATTTTGATTCAACTTCTAAGTTTTCATTTCATGATAAAATCTTAGTATAACTCTGAAAATAATGTTATTAAAAAGACTGAACATGTTTAAATATAAAATACTATTTATTATTGATTAGTTAATATTTAACTAATTTAATTAAATTGATTAATCTTTATTTTAGTCCTGAAATTTCTTGGAGAGACATACAGCATTTGACAGTCCTTACTTCAAAAAGGAATTCCCTGTTTGATGCAAAAAACAGGTTTCATTGGACAATGAATGGAGTAGGTCTTGAGTTTAATCATCTATTTGGCTTTGGAGTGCTTGATGCTGGAGCCATGGTTGCCCTTGCAAAACAATGGAAAACTGTTCCAGCAAGGTACCACTGTGAAGCAGGAAGTGTTAAACAAATACAGTAAGTTTGTTAATTGAAGTATGATTAGCTGATAAATT
>NW_027116249.1:36059-37975 GCF_000696795.3 Halyomorpha halys
AGTAATATTTCCAGTCTTTCAGTATTTGGTAGTTTTCTGAATTAGAAATCTCCACTGAACTAAGTTGCCATCCAAACTCAAGGAAACAGAGACAATATATCAGTTAAAGTAGGATGAATTAATAGTTAATGACATCCCTGAAATTCTGAAAATGATTACATGCCATCTTTTCATAGACTATAAGAATATTTATGATGGCATCAAGAGACTCAAACAAAAATTTGTAGCAATTTATCCTTTTAAGTTTCAGAGCATAAAACAGTTTAGGGATTTGGGGTCCATTGTTTGCTTTAGAAATAAGATTGGGATAGAACAAGCCAGAGCTGTTGATAGCTAACTGATGCTATTTTGGTTTATAATGAAGCATCTCAGTAAGCACTTGATCTCTAGATGGACTAAGTATAATTTACAAGACCCGTATCAGGCCAGTCCTTTGATTTGGATACAAAACCTGGACTTTAACAGCTGAGGAAGAAAAATAAATCCTCATTTTTGAAAGAAAGATATTCAGGATTTTTTACCCCATTAAACAAGAACACCAGTGGAGATAGTGAAGTATAATAATGAAGTGTACAAGCTCTTCAAAGGAGTCAATATAGTTCAGATATTCAAGTTGAGAACTCTGAGGTGTACTGGCCATCTAGCCAGAATGATGGATGATGGCCAGATTCCCAAGAAGCTACTGAAGAGAAATTGGACCGTTCAAGGGGTAGTGGTTGATTAAACTGAAGTGGAAAGATACCATTGGCTAAGGATATCCTGAACTTGTTGAATTTTCAAAATTAGAAAGTGGGTGCTGAGGAACGAGCCAGCTGGCAAAGCCACATTAATGAGGCCAAGGACCACATTGGTCTGAAGCATCTCAGAAGCAGTATTCAATATAGTGTAAAATATTAATAAGTAAATATTAAATAATAAGTAAATATTATATAATAAGTAAATATTAATAAGTAAAATAAAATTATACTTGATTACCATTTATAGTATTCTTCTGTACTTTTATTTATTTTTTAAATATCTTAGAACTTACTTTTTCCAATATTTATCACTTTTCAAATTTCATAATATAATGAATAATATTAATTCACGATCTTTATCACTTTTAAAATAAGATTTAAGAGCTGAAGAATAATTAATCATTAACTTAAAATTAGTCATCACTTTACTGGTAACTTTTATGATCAATTTACAATTCCTAATTATTCATGACTATTATTAGATGTTACATTGGGGTTTTTAATTTAGGTATCATTTTTAGATTTGATGTAACTAACAAGTGGTGAAAAACTAACTAATAAAGAAAAAAAGAAAAATAACTGAAGTTTGAATTCTTTTTAATCACATTATTTCTTACATCCCTATTTCTTGAACATATCAGTCTCATAAAAAAATTGAAAAAAAAAAATTATACCATCCGAATTTTTTTGCTTTTAATGTTATTAAGAAAAAAATTGAATATTTCAAAAAAGAAAAGTTAACTTTGTTTTAATTGTTTGTATAGTTTTATAGCATTATTTTATTTTTTTGGAGATGATTAGAGCTGTGATCAAGAATAAAAAATAGTTTTTAACAATACATTTATTGTCAAAATAATGAACTATTTTGTTTCTTGCAAAATCTATTTTTTATTCTCGTCCGCAGCCTTGACTTTTCTCCTTCAAAGTCACATTAGGTCAATCATCTATGTATAATGCTTTGTTTTTTGTTTTATTCAATCACTGATATATTTATACTAGTGCTTTTTAACTTTTGATTGAATATGTTAACAAGGTATGATGAAAAGCCTGATAACAGCCTATTACAATATTTAGTTTTAATCTAAAGATTTATAGTTAAATCTGATTAATTTTTACCAATTTCCTTCACATAAATTTATACATTATTTTAATATATATAGTAAATATATATATAGTATA
>NW_027116249.1:38025-40340 GCF_000696795.3 Halyomorpha halys
TATTGCCTAAAACATATTAAAAGCTAACGAAAAAGCACAGATCGACCAACATGTATTATTTTCCTGTCTGTTACTTGACAAGGGTTTGTTTTTAGAAATAGTACAAGTTCCAATGACACGATCCCTCGAAAAATCAAACGCGGCACGCCATCAATTTCCTTACCGGGAGAAATAAAATAACTGTAAAAACAGATACTCATTAGTAATATGATTCGAATGGAATTGTTTAACTAAATTGATCTCTTTTCTAAATCATGAACTTGAAAACATTTCTTATTTTTACAACTAAAACCACCACACCAAATTAATAACTAATTTATTTGCGAATGTTTTGTGTTCAAAGAACATTACATTAATAAATTAGGACGAGGCAATTATCGAAAAAATAAAACTGAGAATCCGGGAAAAAAGATATATTTAATAGTCAACGAAAAACTGCTTATTGTCTTTGGTTTTTATATCTATTATAACATAAAAAAGATAATTTACTTGCACTTGTCAATACAAGTTATTTGAGGATGATAAAATGAATATAAAATATATACATAAACTTACAAGAAAGAAAACAATATCAGCTCTGGCCAAAAATAATAAAAAAAAAACTATGCACTTTATATAAAATAAAATTAACAACTAAAATTCAGCGTAACCACCAAATACATATAATTTATATAACCAATATTTTTATATCAGCTGTCTTCAAATAGTACCTAAATTAATAGGTGTTCTACACTCTAATTTAATAGGGCTTGGAATTTAGAGGAGGCAGTGGTTTATAAATGGAAAACATTACCTTTACAAGGAGACACTTTCTTATACTTATAAACTAATTTCCACATGTAAAAAAAAAAAAAATTAAAACAGTATCCCTTAAATAAAAAGTCATTAAATACTTATTTTGGTACTTTGAACAATAAACTGCAGGTATATTCACATCAGGCAGAGAGCTTGCTTCTGCCTACTTAAGCATAGTCTAAAGTTTAATACCGTTGTAATCCATCCAAGTACACATATATCCAAGTACATAAATAGAAACCATTTTTATAAATGCAAAATAAAGCTATAGTATGTATTTATATACATATTATAACTCATTATTTAACCCTATTATTAACTACTGTTTCAGGGAAGAAATGGCCTAGGAAATATATACGTATGGGCTAGTGGTGATGGTGGGGAGGAAGATGACTGTAATTGCGATGGTTATGCTGCCTCTATGTGGACAATTTCGATCAACAGTGCAATCAATGACGGACAAAATGCCCATTATGACGAGAGCTGCTCGTCGACTCTAGCTTCAACTTTCAGTAATGGAGCCAAAGACCCCAATACAGGAGTCGTAAGGAAAATTATTAAAATTAAATTAAATTAACTTATATCATTAAAACTAATATAAAATCCAGTAAAGGACAAATACTGATCTTAAAAATAGGTTCTAGTTCATCATGGCTCTGTTACTAATATCTCTGACCTAAGAACAAATTTTAATTATCAATTCTTCAACCACTCCCATTACTTTTACAATAAAATCTAATAAAATATTTATCTTTAATATTTCTATTAATAATTTATTATGTAACAGGCAACGACAGATCTATATGGGAAGTGTACTACTACTCATTCAGGTACCTCTGCTGCCGCACCTGAAGCTGCTGGAGTTTTTGCTCTGGCTCTGGAAGCTAAGTACGATATTTTAAATAATTACCATAAAAAAATTACAACTGTTATAAAATCTTTTTAAAAATTTAACTGTTATTTATGTTCAAAATATATATTTTATTTATTGTATATTAAATCTTTCATATATATATTTGTCTATGATTATGTTTTTTAATAGATGCATAATTTTTTCAAAAAATTAATTACATTTAACAACTGAAATCAGTGAATCCACTATCTATAAATTCAAAAAAGAGAACTCATTAGTTAATATTTAGTTCTTTTTTTGATTTGAAATATATTCCTTTATAATTAATTAAGTAATAATTAAATTAAATCTGTACCACTACAACCCATAAAGGGTCAGGGGTACAGGACTTAGTAAGGAAATAATGTTACTAGACTAGCGGTTGTGAGAGGAGTTGGCTTGGTCAGAAACATGCTCAATTACCAGATTTTTTATCCAAATAAGAGTACCCACTTCATGAGGCTGGGTGGACCCTGGAGGGGTCCTGAACCCACAGGGCTGACTCATGACTGCAGTGGAACAGAAAATAATTATCTGTCACAGCTGGATTCAAACCCAGGTCCTTGGAGATGATAGTACTGTGGCTTACCATTGAGTTACCCACTCTCACTTTTAAACTATTATATTT
>NW_027116249.1:44845-62482 GCF_000696795.3 Halyomorpha halys
ATATATTATAAGAAAGTTGTTATGGAACGGTTTATTGAAATTTCACTGAACTCAATGAACATATTTAGAGTAATTAATAAAATTAATCCAAATTATTCTCAATCCATTCATTTTTTTTCCTCAAGAAATGACATTTAATGTGACTAAATCAGATAATATATCTATAACCTTTCAAATGCAACTTTACTTGCTTAACAATCAAATCCTGAAAAATGTATATAGCTATTAAAAGTTCTTTTAATTATGAAGTTAAAATAACTAAAGACATATCTTTGAGAGATTAAATATCTAAGGGATTTAGTTTATTCACATTATTTCTTTTCTAAATAGCAGTATTTGATATAGAGGTATCTTTTCAATGTATATGTAATTTAATTTTTAATGTAGTTTGTTATTAGCAATAGGTTGTTTTTGGAAGATTTCATGCAAAACATTTAGTCTTCCAAAGACCATTTAATCACTAACATAATTTGCTTATACAGGGCTTTTTTTAGATGACTATTTTAAGGCATTGCTTTGATGTTTTTTAAATTAATTAATTTTTTTGCTCTATGAAAATCTTGACAGAACTATATTTTGTTTTTGGTAATAGTCAATGAAGCTATATTATACTTCGGCAGGTTCTCAAAGTTCAATTTTTTGTTAACACTCTTTAATTCCTTCTCATTTCTGCAACAATTTCAAAATTTTGAGTCCAGCTCAACTCTATCCTAAATATCATGGATTGGTATTTCAAGATAACTCATGAGTTTTTTCAGAGTTATTTGGAAGAGTTCACCAAATCTCTTTTTAGACGCCTATTGTTGAGAATTTTATGAGAATTACCGAAATATAAGGAACTTCTAATTGGTACAGATTCTCCATTGCCCAGGTTCACACGAACAATGGGAACTTGCACCAGGCAAATGTGGAACCAGATTTGGATTGAATTGTAAGAGGGAGTTAGATCTGATGGATGTAATAATGTAACACATATGAACATAGAATCAGTTCTCAGATAGCAACTCAAGGACTGACCTACTGGAAGGGTTAGAGTAGGACCACACTTGAGTTGGCTAAATGAAATGGAGGTTATCATGAAGAGAATGGGAATCAAGAGATGGGTAATACTTGCTCAGGATAGAAGAGAATTGAGGAAGAAGGTGATATCAGGGCCCAGGTTCTTGCATGAGTGTAGTGTCAAGAATAAATAAATATCTGTATTTAAGTAATTAAAATATTAGACACAATAAACAAACAGCTTACAGATGACAGATTGAAAAAAATATAGCATCTTCCAATTTTTTAACATTATTAAAAAATACTAAAATAATATAACTAAAAAAGTGTTCAAAGATCTAAAATATAGAATTTAATTGGATGTACAATGGATTTTAAATTATTTGATATTTTTTGGTTAAAGAGCTAGAGATAATGCCATATATACTTATAAGATACAGAGAGTATATATGTTTTATACATACATACATATAAAAATTTACATATTTGTTTCAGATCTATGATTCTGAGTAGAAGGGTAAATGACAATGACCACCGTGATGGTTTTACTAAATGGCCATTCATGACAACTCATACTTGGGGAGAATATCCCCAAGGCACTTGGACATTGGAGGTAATTGGTATTAAAATAAGATACAACTGCACTAATCTTATTGAAATATTATCCATTACTACAATGTTTCTATTAAAAATTAGAATAAAAAATAATTATATACTAAAACTGGTATAATTTTATTTTACTAGCAATTATATTTGAGGGGTCAGAATGATATTAGAGAACTTTGTTTTGTAAATGTACTTAAATAATATTTGTATACTATAAATACAATATTTAAGCAATAATATGCATAATATAATCTGCATATATTGCTTTTGTAAATTTACAAAACATTCACTTTTTTTACAATAAACTGAACTTGGCTTACACCACTGTCTTTCAAACCTCCTTATTATTTTCATGATTTCTCAGTAGTTAATGTTTAAAAAATCCAACTGATTTTTCAGGGAGGAAATATTATATTTGTCTCAAAATAATTTTGGTTGGTTCAATTAGTTAGTTCTTATTAAACTAATAAAAATATATATCTATAATTATTATTATATCAGATATTTAGGAAGCAAAAATATTTAACATTTACTATTATTTGAAGATTTTTAACATTCTTATAAGCGAATATAGAGAATAAAAATTACCATGATGAAAATATGAATATCAGACACATTGGTATGGTAAATAGAACATAACAAGGCTTAGAACACTTAGATATTCAATACTGGTAACTTCAATGTTGGCTTCACAATAATTGTAAGTCAATATAAAATTTTAAAAAAGATTTAAGAAGTTATGCATACATACAACAGGTATTATATTTCATAAAAAATACATTTCCAGAAGAGGATTAGATTAAAGAATTCAGAATTAAGAAGGGATTTTTAAAAATTATGATCAAAGGAATCTTGTTTGTTTGTTAGTTCTGAAAGGGCATTTAACAGCCTGGTCATCAACGCCCGTTGGTTGTTGGCTTTGGCGTTGGCGTTGGTTTCAAAGGAATCTTAAGTCTAGAATTTCAATACTATCAGAACTGTTTCAGGCAGAATATATTTCATGGCAAATTATTTTCCAGAGTTGGAGATATTTTAGATTGAATTTGAATGCTGAAGTCGAAAAAAAAGAAAATTCTTATCTAAAAAAAAAAATCTAAAATATTTTTGTACTTATAAAAGAGAAGAGTGTTTAAAAAGAATAAACAATAAGAATTTTATAATTGATAGGTACTACATCACTTTTTTTTTTGTTAAGAATCATGTAGTTTTTAGAAAACAAAGTAAAAAAAAAAAAAACTGAATCATAGTTCAGTTTTAGATAAAGTATTTTTATAAAAAAAAATATATTTTTGTTCTCAATTATATATCTGCGGTTCAACAATTAGTTTTATTTTTTGAAGGACAAATGATTTTAACAATAACTTGAACTATTATGAATTCTTTATTCCTTGTTCTTAATATTAAATATTTTTACCTCCCCTCTATCCTACACCTAACATAAATTTCATTTCACCCAACTAAAGTAATTTCTTTTAGGTTAGCTTTGCTTCACCTCCTGATCAACCTCAGTCTGGGTTCTTCAAAGAATGGACCCTCATGCTTCATGGAACTATGGATGCACCATATACTGGCCTACCGGTATCTGATCCGCATTCCAAACTTGCCATCGTAAAAAAGGCTCATGAGGAAAGGAGTACAACCAAGCACAAACGTGCCTATTTCTAATGTTTAAGTGGTTATCTTCCTGATGAAATTAAACTTGAACTTGCATTAATTTCATCAAGAAATATTTTCAGGTGGTATTCAATTTAAAAAAAGAAAAAAAGAAAAAAAAAGAAAAAAAAAAAGAAAGAAAGATCAAGAGTATAACAATGTTAATGCACTTGTGCATAAATAAAAAGTTTTAATTTATCAACCTACAATAATTTTCAAAAACATAGGAACTGCACAAAATTTATTTATTATCAGTATGTCAGGTTATTTTTTTAGTTGAGTCAAGAATGAAAGACATGTGAATAAATCAGTTAATACAACAAAAATTAAATATTTTAATAGGAGAGTTTGGGTTAAGATCAAATAATGTAAATATTTAACAAACTGATGAAATAATAGTAAAAGTAAGCAAATATTAGTTAAAAACATTTACCATATTTTATAATGTAGAAAAACATTATAAATAATAAAAGCATGTTATTAGATTATTTCAGTATTATATCTTATATAGTGATTTGTAAATAGTTAGGCATCAAATGGTTTTAAAAAAGAAATTATTATTATGCAGGTTGAAAAATGAATTTAATTTAAATACAGGATGATAGAATTTATTGGGATGACCAGAATTACTGATAGCAGTTTGTATATATGTGTGTGTGTGTGTACATCTACAATATACATACACTCACACATTCATACAGACTGTATTCCGCTATCAGTTATGATAAATAAATGACTAATGAATATTGCTATATATCAATATTAAAATATATCGAAAATATTAAGCCTATGTAATCCTAATGATATAGATTTGATGAAATTATACATTATATAGTACAAGCTTAATACTCTATTGGCCCTTAAATTTTTACGTGCATGAATAATTATAATACTGAAGATTTTATTTTATTACCTTAGGAAATACAGACGTTTAAGAGAACAATAAGAACTAGTTATATAATTTGAAATTACATTCATCATTAAAATGGAAAATGATTATTATTTTTTTTTTTTAGTTTCCATTAAACTTAAATCTTGTTATTATTCATATTTTAAAATAATACATTTAATTCTATTATAATAAAACATAATATTTAAATTATAAATTGGTCAATAATTAATTAGGTAATTGAAAAAAAATGTTATAATAACATCTTTAATTACCAGAGCTTCAATGTATGTGTCATTGAATAATACAAGAAACAGTACTAATTTTATCTGTTTATTTCATTTAATTTGATTATTGTTTTAAACGTTTAAGGATATTTAAATTCTCAATTAGCCAGAATAACCTTTATATATGCTATTATTCATTTAGAATATGTTTAAAATCTTAGACACTAGAAATTACGTGATTATATTTCCACATTATATTTAACAAAATTATTTGAATATTGAATTTATAAAGACACATAAGAATACTAACAAGCTTCATTTTGATTTTGTTTATTACTGGTTAATAAGGCAATTCATTTTAATGATGCAAGTTTTGTTCATAGGGTGATGATTCCATCTTATAGTATAAAGTATCATGTCCTTTAAACTCTTTCTAAATATGGGGTTTGTTGTAGAATGTGTGTGTGGGTGAGTGTGATTGTATATTCTTGAGCATGTATGTTTTGTGTAGTGAAATAAATACACCATAATTTCATAGTGTGTGCCGTGAAAAATTCAAATTATAGTCTTCCAAGAAGGTTCTCACTATATGGTAAGCTCTTCAATATTTTATTTCAATGTTAATGAGCTTTATAATATATTTTAAACTGGTCACATGAAAAAGTTGACAATTTATATTGTGGATTTTCAATTCACCTTCCTGATGATGTTAAATCATGAAAATTTAAGACTTTCTGAGATGATTTTGTTTTCACTGATGGATCTGATATTTTCCCCAATTATAAAATTACCAACTTTTAAAAGTTTTCATAACTTAAAATAGTAATTTGAATGATATTTAGAGTGTCATTATATGTTGTCTAATGCAATAAGGCCTAAATTGCATAGTATAACAATGCCATAATGCCTTAATTTTGTCAAGCACTTAAACAAAGTTATGGTCTCTGTGGTAATTTACCTATTGGCACTTTTGAAATCATTCATATGTCATAGCCAGATTACTCTAAATAACTGCTTTAAGCTTTAGTTTCAAATAACATCTCCTCCTGTTAAATTTATTTGATGTGTCTTATAGCTGGTCTTACCTAAGGTTTGATTTTTATTGGACATCATCTTGGAATTTATATTAATTGTCATTAACACATTAATAAGTGATAAATTCATTCTAAAAAAAAATATCAAAAACATTTCTGGCATAATTAACTATTTAAATTTAGATGTCTATTTGTAAATACTATTTACTAAAGTTTCTTTTTTGATAATTACATTTTTTATTTCATAAAAGACTTAGTAACATCAAACATCACTATAACTGCACCATGTGTGATATAGGTACTTACAATTAATAGCCTGATCTCAAAGAAATTAACAGAAAGAAATTAGCAGGGGATTAAAATTTGTGGGCTGGTCCTTTCCCCTTCACAACAATTTCTTTGAGTATAAATAGCAAATTTAATATTATTTTGGAGTTAATTATTGTTAGTGCCAAATAATGAAAATCAAAAAAGTTATTTTTAGTCCCAATAGAGCTTAACTAAGTTATAAATTAGATATTTTCCTTTTTCACTGAATTAATAAAATCCTGCCTACACAGTTTTATTTACAAACCTGATGTTTTTATAACATAGTGTTAGATGTGATATCTCAGTACTTTTGGGCACAAATTAATAATTTAGATTGTATCCATCTCTAAGACTACACTCATAACTGCATAATAATATAAATAAGTTTATTTTGATGTAATGAAGAGCACAATGAAATGAAAATGAATTAAATGACTATACTTTATATATTAGTACCAATCAGTAACTTTCTCTTACGTATTTATTATAGATATCACTTTAATTAAATTATAAATTTTTTAACCAATTATATTTATCATTAGTTTACAACTGGGTTATATTTAATTGTTTTAAAATTATAGATTTATATAATTGTTTGTGGTCCAGAAACCACTTCAGAAATAAAAAGTTGAATGCACTTTGAATCTGTTGTTAATATTATTAGCCATTTCATCAGTAAATTAGGGCATAAATTAACTTACTATAAAGATGATTATATATCAAATACAATGATTTTGTCATCAAGAAGTTTATACCAATATTTACGAGGGAATACACATAGTAAAACAAAATACATTAACTGCTGGTCAGTTAATACCAGATAAACAAATTATAAATTTTATCAGTAAAATCATTAAAAACATCAAAATGTATTATATAATATATTGCCTGATTTTTTCCTACTTCTGGATTTTATAAAATATTTACATATTCCTGAAATAAGTTTTTATCAAGGCTAGACAACTCATCTCATCTTGTGCTTTTCATTTATTATGCTTGTTTATGGATAAATTTAAATAACAGAAATACAAATATAGAACATAAATAACAGAATTAATATAATAATGATTATTATATCTATTTTGGCATTTAGTTGCCTTGATAAAATGTCTTTACTTTCTGTCATAGCCTGAAATAGCGTTGGCTGACGTTTTAAATGTTCATTTATTGTTTATAATTGGTAAATGTGTTAATAATTTAAAATTATAATTCCTAATTCAATCTTGTTTGGTCTAAAAATTGGAAAATATGGAGAAATAATTAAACGAGATGTTGTATTTAGGATTCAATTTATTAAGTTATTTTTGTGTATGTTTCAGGGAATAAAGTAAACTCATGTAATGAGCTAAATGTAAATTAAAATAATAAAAATTATAAGCAATAATTATTTTACTATACATGATACTAAAAAGATAATGATTCTGCATTAGAGTACATTAAAAGGTAGTATAAGTAATGTATATGTGTAAATTTGTTTGTTGTTAAAATATAGTGTACACATTTTCTCTTAATCATTATTTTTGTAGTGTTTTAGGTATGACAGAACAAAAAGTACAATAAGTGTATACATGATAATTTTATGTTAATTGAATGTGAAGTATAAAACATATACATTAAAAGCATAACAGTAAATTACACCACAATGTTCATTCTGATTACTTAATGAATACCATTAATATAAACAAATATATAATAAATCTAAAGGGCAGGTATTTTATTTGCTAATGTAGTTGTAAATAGCTTAATTTCAGTAAATATTCTTAGTATCCTCTGTCACATTTTTGCAAACTAAGTGACTAAAAAGGTTTGAAATGAATCCAAATATATTCATCAATTTGAGCTTACTTTAATAAGAGTAGAAACAAGTAAATTTATTTATTATAGACATCACTAAAAGGAGTTTATATTTTTATGTATAGTATTACCAAAGTTTTTAATGAGAACCAGATAATCTAAAAGTTCAATATATCATCATGGTTGAAGAAATAAGAAGTACAATATAGTGAGATTTGATGGGAGAATGCTTAGTTATAATAGAATTTGTTTGAGCTCTGAAATATATTTTAGTTTAAAAAATATATATATTATATACATATGTATCCTATTAATTATTTTTTCCCAATATTTTAAGTGAAGTTAACAAAAAAAATGGAAAAAGGGTCTTGTTTTAATATTATTTTTATTCAACATCGTTTTGATAATTTAAACTAAAATGTTTGAATATTTTGGGCATAACTTATATCAGATATTATAAAAATAATTGTTTCTTCAAGCTTGATCATTATAATATAGAACATAGGGTCCAAATTGATTTATTTTTAGAAAATGTGATATTTTTATAAATAGATGATGTGGTAATTTTTTTTTTTATTTCCTAGTTCAAATAAATTCTAAATTGTTTAAAAAGAACCATTATTTAGAAAGATATATTTTTAAAGATCTGACTATACTGTGTTATATTCTAAAATAAAGTGTTTTACTTCTTGCATCCCAACTCATTTAGACAGAGATAACTTCCTAAACCATCTAAATTGAAATCAAATTAATAAGCACATTTATTATTGAATAAATAATGTACCTGAAAAAATGGATAAAATTATGTTTTAATGGTTTTGTTGTTATTGTCTATGTTATGTAGAATTCAGAGTACTGTAAGAAAAAGAGTTTAAATTTAATTATTATGTAACATTAGATTATGAAACTTAAGAAATAAAATATAATATATTTAAAAATTATAAATATTTAAATTTAATTCATGTAAGTTGAGAAATGTTATGTATGTATAAAAATATGGAGCTTTTGGTTGTTCAATAAATTATGTTATTTATTACCTAAATAATACTTTAACATTAAGAAAAATTATATTATAAAATGAGCCCATGTTATATAAAAACAGTTGTAATAAATCCAAGAAAATTTATCAAGATGTTTGAACATAGATATAGCGGTAAGTATCCAGTAATTTACCTAAAGTTTGCTTCTTATAAGTTACACTCAACTGGTAGTCTAATTTTGCCAAATTAAACTAAGTAATCTTGCGATACTTGATTTATCAAAAATGTGACAGTGTAGTTTAAGTTATCCTTTCATAGAAAACGACTCTGAAATGTAAATACCATTTTCTTTCAACATATTTTCTCCATAATACTTTATACCCCATCATGATACATGATATCTGCTCTCTAGATTAAAAGTAATATGAAATCTAATAGTTTATTTCCATGAGTAAATGTGGTATTATTTAAAATTACAGAGTTATAATTATATCTAAAATGGCTGTGATAATTGCCAAACCAATTACCATATTCAATGAGTTTGTTTTTAATGTTATTGGTTTGAAATTCTTGGTTTCATTAATAAAACAATGAGACAAACTAAATCAAATTTTATTGCTTTCCTCTTGCTGTAATTGTGACAAGAAACATCTGAAATAAATTAATTTCCTAGTCATCCTTATTTATTCATTAGTTCTTTTTAAACTATTTAAATATGAATATTACATATCTATAATATATATAGGATAGCACCCTATTCTTACCATGGTGTGTGTGGTGATGAGGACTTTGAAAATAAGATAAGAAAAGCCTAGCAAGTATTCTCAAAACTGACCAGTGTGAGATCGCAAGAGATCCAAAGGGAGACAAAGGTTCGGTTCTTCAACAGCAACACAAAATCTATACTGTTGTGAGAATATGAGACATGGATAGTCACCAAAAAGGTGATAAAAAAGCTGCAAAATTTTATATATTGATGTCTCAGAAATATAGAGAGAGTGTGGTGACAAGAAACTATTTCCAATGTTAAGCTTTAGAAATTTACCAAGTAAGAACCAAGCGACCAGGCTATAAAGCTTTGGGAATGGAGAGGGCTAGAGAACAACCTCTGGAAAGATCACGCTAATATAACTTGTTAGAACCTGGATTGAAGCCCCTAGGGCAAGCGATGGCACAGAAGGCCAAGAGAGACCCACAGGTGATCCCTAGATAAGGAGGTTGAAAAAGTAGGTCAGACATGCTCCAAAGTTAGTTGACTTGCCAGAGATCGAGATGAATAGGAAAGCTTTGCGACAGCTCTACTCCCATATAAAGGATTCCTGGATATAATCATCAATTAATTAATAAACAGTGGTGTATATAGGATTATTTATAACTGAATTGGGACATGCTTTATTAGGGTTCATTTTTTTAATTTAACTTGTAATGCAGTCAGTTACGACCAACCTCTTAAAAAAAGTAGGAGAGGGAGGCTTAATGCACATCACTGCTTTTTGGCATACACTGGTGTAATAACATCATAAAGAAGATATCTCAGATTGGAAAGAAAAACAATTTAAGCTACAAACAAGTAAATTGCTTGGACACAGAAGAATCAACTTTTTTATGACCCCCTCCTGGTCATTTTTGACAAAAGGGGAGTTACTTACAGGATACCATCCTATTCTAACCATGTTTGGGGGTCGTTTTCATTTTGTGGGACTGCTACAGGAATAAAAGTTGATCACCTCAGTCCGAATTTGAACCGGCATCACTGCAATGCCAAGGTCGCATACACTTATGTTACAACTCCCTCAGCTACAGATGACTTTGCAGAAAAGTGAACAATGCTTACCAATATATTACCATTTAGTTATGAAGGGAAAGAAATAGAGATTGATAATACCAAAGTTAGATTTGAAATAAATGATCCAAAGCAGAATATAAAAGTTTAAGCTGAAAAGAAAAGCATATATAAATAATTGCATATTTGTTACACAAAGTAGTTTGTAAGATGGAGTCAGTTTTCCACTGTCATTGTTTCTAGCAACAACAAAGAATACACAAGTTTTTAAAGTTCTTAAACAGTCTAAATATTTAATTAAATCATATAGCAAAATAAGTTAACTATAACTATTAAATGTAACAGTATTAATAGAACCCAATTTAATATGCTAATAGTATTGTGTAATCAGAGTTTTTAATAAGCTTCATAAATGTGAATAGAGCTTTGGTGAGAATTTGGAGTACAAAAAATTCGTTTTTGTGAGAAACTAATAGGAGCCATTCCATTATTCCTTCCAAAGCATAACCTTTACCTTTGCACACCTCAGAAGGTGCTATGCTCAAGCATTGGGTGTTATATCTGACAGTATGAAGGTTTTTAATTACTTTGGTATTAATCAATCAAAAGAAATTGATAATAGTTATTCAATATTATCAATTTCTTTTTAATACTATAAAGTAGTTGTATTTTTCTTTTTTTTAAAAGTACAAGTGCTAGTAGGATCATGTGATCTTGTATACAGATGTAATAACCACCACTGCCTCCAACTGACATATACCTATCAAGCTCTAGAGTATGGAAGTTTAAAAGAGCGAATTCCAGTGCATAACAGAAAAATAAAATATAATGAGCTCAAAGCAAAAATCACATTTATATTACAACTAAACAGCAATATCCTATTTGAAACAATGGGACAGTGGACAAAATACAAACATACATACACACACTCTCTCTCACTCACACACAAACAGAATATATCAGCGCCAAATCTACTAAAGTAACATCCTTATTGTTATGCTTTATGCGAAGCATTGGAGGTCTTAGGGAAAGTTGCAGAAGGCTTCTTGCTACAGTTGTTTCCTCAATTATGCTATATGCAGCTTCAATTTGGAAAGATGTGATGGTTACCAAATCATACAGGAGACAGATGGTTTCCATTTATCACAGAGTTTCCTTAAGGATGGTAAGTGCTTTTCGTGACTGTTTCCTACAAGGCAGTGTGCATGATAGCCAGAATACCGTTGGTGGAACTCCTTGTTAAAGAAAGAAGTAGGCACTATAGACGACGTTCTCATGTTTCCAGAGAAGATTAGTGGAAAATAACCATCAAGCATCAGATTGGGAGGCAGCAGATTCTGAGAAGTCGACTCATAGGCTAATACCAATAATGTTGGCAACCATACTAATAATGTTGGCTTGTGGTATGGTCGCCGACATGGCGAGATGGATTTCTATGTAACCCATTTTTTAATTGGACATGGATGCTTTAGAGCCTACCAGTACCAATTCAAAGTGGATAACACAGCAGAGTGCTCTGCATGCCAAACTATTGAGGAGACAATGGAGCAAGTGTTTTTTGCTTGTATTCGCTTTGTCCAGAAGAGAATAGAATTGGAGAGTGTGTGGAGATGACACACCAGAAAATGTAGTAAAACATATGCTGTGCTCAGACCAGCATTGGGATGCAGTGAAGAGATTCACCACAGTTGTCCTTAAGAGGTTGAGAGTGGAAGAGAGGGCTAGGAGGCAATGAAAACGATGCGAACAAAATAATGATATGGCACTCAGCCATTTCCCTCAGTGGTTCCATGGAATACGTAATATAAATGTATGTATATTACTTACAGCACATACTGAACTTCATGGAAACTATGAACCATCATTTGTAAGTGATTTAGAAACTTAAATATATAAGAAACAAACAAATATAGCCGAAAGTGTTTAGATTTAAAACATCTAGTTGCAATATCTATTTAGTAACTTTTTTTTCATACTAATTTGGAAGAAAATGACTTTAGTATTCTCTTATGAAGTTTATTTTTCTGCCGAAGTAGAATTATATTAATTTTTTTTCCCTTGACTATAAAATAAAAATGGTACCTGAAATAAATCAGTAATTTGCTGGCACTTGTTAAAACAAGTATAAAGATATGAGAAGAGGTACAACCAGAAATAATATGAGAATACATTTTATTAATTGGTGTCTACAGCAATTGCTAGTCCGAACAAATAATAGCAGGATTTCAGGCTTTTTAAATTTCAAAATATAATTAGCCTTTGCTTAACCATAAAACTACTGTAAGCCAATATGGCTGTGTGATGATTATCAATTTACTAAAACTTTCATCTTACCCTTTTAACTGATTCATATTATTTAATGTTAGGATCTTATATTAAATTATTGTGGAAGTTGATAATTTTGTTATTAAATGAGTTCTGTTTATTGATAATTATTATTAAGTATTTTCGAAAACCTAAATATCAAAATATGTTTCTCATTTAATGTTCAGAGTACTAATTATGAGTATATTTACTCCTCTTTCTAAAAAAATATCTCCAGATCATTCTTTTAAATGATGGCTCAAGCATTCCTTCATTTATGTTTTCTTATATCAGTATGCACTGATGTTTAATACAACTGCAACAGTGACATTTGTCTGTGTAGTTTTCAGCTTTTTATATCCTATAATGTAAATCATTAGGACTATACATTACTAAGAAATCTCTGAATCTGTAAAACTAAATAAGTCAATGAAATTCATACCAATCTCCAATTGCCTCCAATCTCCAATGACTGAAATCCTCTTGAATGAGATTGATTATATCAGAAATGTTTTCCACACATATAGTTTTTGAATGTAATAAAAACAAGGATTCTTGTCTTGAATAGACATGTGAATAAGGTTTCTTTTGTTTTCTCTCCTATTTAAAATAGAACCTCCAAATTGACTTCAATCCAAAAATATTTGATATTAACAAGGACTGGGTGTGAATCAATTCAATGGGAGCTGTGTTTCTGGTTTTTTTCATAAATTAAAAAACACTACCCTATAGGTACACTATATTAGACAAATGAGTGGAAGTATTAAGGTACCTGTTTTGGAAAAATCAGTATTTACTTAAAGAAGATCCGTCATTTAGTGAAGAAGCCAAACCAATAAGAAACTGGTCATCAAACAACATCAAAAAATTTTATATACTTATGTTTAAACTTGGTAAAAGATATCCGGCATTGTAAAAGAGGTCAGATTGATTAAAAATACAATTATATTTCCATCTCTTTACTAAAATTAATTGGTATTTGAGAATGATTACTATTTCTTCATTCTAATTTATAATAGTATATTCATTAGCAAGAAAATACAAAATAGTTTTTTCAAGTGGATTTAAATTTCCAATGAGAGTGGCAATCCTAGAGGAAGTGCCACATTAATCCACAATATATACAGATTATTCAGCATGATTTTTTTTTCAAAGGAACTTTTCTCACAATCATAATAATTTATTGTATTTACACACTTTAGAGGCTGGTTCAAAAGTTTATATCACTTCATATCCCATGGAAGTATAGAAAGATAACAATGATGACAATTTCAACCATACAAAATTTAAATTGAAGTTGTTGGAAATGTTACGTAAGATAAAATCCCTCACCATCACAAAATCATTTTAAGTAATTAGTTGATAGATCTTTTCAGTGGAATTGGTAAAAAATTAGTTAAAAACGAGGAAGGAAAATCTACTAATCCCTATCTTTAATGAGCAATAATATATTAATACCTTTTTCTTAGGTTAGTAAATGTTAATAATTGAAAGTTTACTTTGATTCAAGTTTTTTAAAACATTTTCTTAAAATTTAAAAAAATTGACCTTGTTGTTCTAATCTAATTACACAATCTAGCAACAGCTAATGCTTCATTATACTAGTAACTATTCAAACACTTGATATAAACACTAATTTTGATCTTAAAATGCGCACTAATTTTAGGATTATTTTATTTGTTATCTGAATACTGCTCCTTGATAACAATAAAATCATTAAAATTGTATCTTTCAAAGTGTCTCTCCCCCCCCCCCCCAGGTGAAATATAACATGAGGATAAAAAATAAGATTAAAACCAAATAAATTGATAATGAAGGATATGTTCATAATTATAATGTCTTAAACATGAAAACAATTATGAAGAACTGTTTTTTTTTTTTTTTACATTTATTTACATTATTTTTAAAAATCTGAATTTGGATATTAATTATTATATTGAAAGATTCTATTTTTTTAAAGAAAATAAATAATTCTTGATTCATTGGTTCAGTTATTAATTACTCTTGTATATCATTATTTCTACAGCTTGACTTGCAAGACCTGATTTAAATTGAGAATTTTTTTCCTTGAGGTATTTAATTTTCTAGAATGAAAATAAATAAATATATTTTTTTAGAAAATGTGATCTGCCAAAATCATTGACCTCAACTTTATTCCTGTACAACATGGGTTATATACACTGCACTACTACACTGGAAGTGATAAAACTTTACCATATAAATCTTCAGTGATAGTGGCAAAGATAGATAGCCTAAGTGGTTTCCCGTTCAATTTAAATATTTTTTTTGGTTTTATAAATAACGAAATAAAATTGTATGGATTTGACATAGGGAGCTATGCGGATTTATGATATAAAAACAATTTGTTCAAAAATGAGTTGTATGGTGGAACAATATTTTTTATAATTTAAGACGGAGGGAGTACTCCAAAACGTTGGTTTATTTAATATATATTTAAAAACTTATGGAAAGTAGGAATCACTAAAGATTTATATTATATCGATTTTAGACATTCAGATACACAACTTAATTTTATAATATTATTTTTATATAGAAAACAATCTATTTCTTTAATTTATAGTAGATTATAATATTCTTAGGATTAGTACAATTTGACTAATTAGGAATAGTACGATAGAATTGGATAGAAAATTAATCGTTTTACTTGAAATCGATAGTTATAATACACAGTAGGCTAAGCCCTTAGATACCTTGGTAACTAGTAAATAACGCTCGTGAAATCGAATAAAAGTTTCAGCTACTAAGTTTTTGTGTTAAAAGTGAATTTTTCAAGTGATTTATTTGTAAAATTAAACACTATCACATGGAGCATACCTATGAGGTAAGATGGTTACTGTATTTAGTAGTTTAGTTGTAAATTGCCGATAAATAAATGGTTCAAATATTTCAAATAAAAATATTCCTTGTACGAAAAAAAAAAAATGAATATTAGCCTTTGTTTGTTTTAACTTTATACACATGTATACAATAATAATTATATAAATAACATATTTCACCAAATAGAAAAATATTATATGGAGGTTTACTGCTATCTATATTTTAGAACCATGACGAGAAAAAAACAGAAGAAAAGTGTGATACTGACGACCAAATTCTGCAATCAGATCCTGGATTAATCAATACCAGAAAAACTGGCCAAAAACAAAAATACAAAATTAGAGACAAAGGTAACTAATAAATTTTATCGATGCTTCTGAGTACGATATTTTTAAGTAAAACCTTTTCACCTATCAGTGAAGGGCTGAATTATTTCGTTATATACTTACAAAATGAGAACCTATAAATTTCTCACGCACATTCGATATTTTAGTCTAATCATTAAAAAAACAAAACAAAAAACCGTGCAAAAGAATCAAGAATCACCTAACTCACATAACAAAAACTCAAGTCACTCATTAGTTCTAAAAAAAACTGAAATCATTTTTGTAAACATTAAAAAAAATGACCAGTAAGCATATTTCAAGTGAATAGTAGCACAATAATTTGGTTATAATAAAATTAAAAATAAAAATTATTGTTTCAAACTCTCTTTTATCTTTTTTTTTTTTTTAAATATTATTTATAAGACTGATCAATAGTTTGTGTGTAGTAGCAATTCAACACAGTTTACCAATTAGTCGTAGTATAACAAAACTACATAACAAATCGTTGCTTGTTTGTATAATTTTAAGAAGTATTTATAATGTATAATGATTATAAAAAGAGACGCATTAGTAAGCACTTTTTTTTATTTATTAATATTAAGAATTCTCTTTTATAAAACTAAGTTTTCAAAGTTTTGGAGTTAATGCCTCATCTTACGGAATATCACTACATATCAACTCACTTATCAAAACATTAGAAAATTGCAACGCATCCTAGTAGATTATTAACTTTTTACATAAATTAAAATAAAACTTGTTTCCCCTACTTATTGCACATTTTTCTTAATTTATTAAAGCATATCCATAACTAATCACATCACACTTATTGTTGTCATTTATAACTGTTTAACTAATTTACCTTGTTTAGAACTTTCTAGTTTTATAAAACTGTATAAATAAAAATGGTAGACTTTATAAACTAATTATTATTCCATAAAATCCCAATGGTTTTAAGATATGACAGAATAGTTTATATGAAGTATGAGTGACAAAGTCATGTGTGATATGTATTATAGGAGTTAGTTATTAATATTTCAACTGATTAATATGAGAAATATGTATTGATAACACTAATTGTGTGATCAAATGTTGCATATAATTAATACCACCAAAAGAAAGTGCTCGATTTAGAGTAACTTTTTTTATTAAACTACATTGCAGAAGTCTTCTAGTATTGTAATATATAAATATGATGTGTAGTTTTTTTTTTTTTTTTTTGCAAATCAATTTAACTTATTTCTTAATCGAACGCTAACTTCACAAAAAGAACTTTTACTGGGATGGAGGGAATTTTTATTTTGGTGAGAAGGATCAGCTGGTCACACTATCTAAACCCAGCTGGTTGTTAGATGGAAAATCTAATGGGCTGTCATAAATAGTTCATATAGTTTATTTAGAAATGAGCTCCTTTAAAACCAGATGATGGACAAATCATAGTTAAGTTTATATCACCAAGGTGACTTCTCTCATTTAGTCCGTTATTAATGAGGTATGTCCAATAGAAAAATTTATAAGTATAACTTGCTAAAGAAAAAGATAGACGAAAGATGGGACCTTTATGCTTTTCAGAAACATTTTGCCATTTTGGATAGTATCAATGAAATCGTAGTTGAATGACAATCAACAAAACTATTTATTCTTTTGAAGCCATGGAGAAAATTGCTTAGTTCTTTAAAGATAGATTTTAGAAAAAAAAATAACCAACTGCAAAAGATTGTAAAGAATGAGACATTATCTCATTTGCTGAATAATAATAACGAAGTTTTATTTACAAATATACCCTCGAAGAATGGTGCCGTGATTGGAGAATCAATATAAATCCCAACATATCACCTTTACCCTTCGTTGTAAACCTACTGACTGCCCTAAAGTATCCTTTAATAATGTTGCTCTTA
>NW_027116249.1:62817-68410 GCF_000696795.3 Halyomorpha halys
TAGCATTGAGTTTTTTTTTTTAAATTTTTTAATTTATTGATATTTACAACTGTACAACAAGTAAATTTGATCATAATGGCATAATGACAATGATATGATACAGCATGTAGAGAAACTACCCAGTAGTAGAACTCTAAAAACATTTTACAATATAAGGTCACGAGGCCATCTTCTTTTCAGGCGCCTCGGAGGATTGCCAGGGATGGAAGGGGAAGCAAGGTTAGAAACTAGTGGGTTTGGGTGGTTTTCAAATTTTAAATTCATATTTACTAAAATCATACATCAAATGTTATCTACAATATTATTAGTATTTATTTACTTGGCCTATAAATAGGAATATGGTAAGGGAGAGCATTACTATCGGGAATAGAAATTGTCATTTTGAGAATAAAAACTAGAAAGATGTTGCCATTTTTAACCAAAAGAATGATGATGAGTGAAAATTATATGATTAAGTAATTTCTTAGAATTTACCTTTTATAATCTTAGTTATTTATTCCTGTGTTCAAAAAGTATATATATTTAGGAACAATTAAATACATTCTGGCATTACTTTACCGATCATTTAAACTTAGCAGGTATGTATTTCTTCATTGTAAACTGTCAGTTGATTAAATAAATAATAATAAATATCTTGTTAATAAAGAGATATTTAATAAATGCATAAACTTGATAAATCTGCCGTTTCAGATCGATATATATATATTTGTATATTATTTTTCACCAAAACGACAATGTTTCGGTTGCTTGCCCGTTTTCAATTAGTTCTATAGTACTATAGAGCCGGGAAGAAAAAGAGGCACTTCTCACCCCAATTTTGGGTTACTTTAATGAAAACTATGTATAATTGATAGTCAAAACTGATGAGTTTGCCAAGTAAAGGTAGGGGGAATAAAAAATGACGGCTGTTTCAAAACCTTAAAAAAATATAAATTTTTCATTCCGGGCTCTATATCTTAAAAACTACCAACAACACTAGAAAATATAAAAGAACATTATTTAAAGAAGAGTAAATTTTCTGAAATATTATTCCTAATAGAGCTATTCACGTCCAATAGTTCTCGAGATATAACCTTTTAAAAAGCAACATTTCATAAAACTGAAATATCAGTAGATAGTTAATTTATTTTGAGAAATCTATATCTCAGGAACTATGTGACGTACAGATGTCTATTAGCAATCAAATTAAAGCTAGTTAAATTTACTATAAAATAGTTAAATGATAGTTTATACTTCGTCTTTTTCTTTAGAAAGACCGAATAATGGGTTAATTGAGAGACGTCACATTTGGTAGTAAAACCTTTGTAACGCTTTGTCCATTGGCTGGTTTTATTATCGGATATATTTTCGGATTAAAATCTTTTTTGAATAAAAAATAACGATTACTAAAGTGAAAAATAAACAATTATGTTTAGAATATAATTAGTAAATTTCCAAAACGAAGCGCAGCTTACATCAACAGTAAAAAAAAAAACCTGCAGTACAGATGTGACAGAATATCATTAAAGTTACTTAATGACCACTTACTAGTACTGGTGGGGGGGGGGGAGGTTCTGGCACTAGGCCTTGTGATAATTTCTGCCAACCTCTGATGGCTACGAAGAGGGTGGCCTGATACTGGTAAATATTAACTTGTCTTGCTCATTGAACTCACACCGTTCCGAAGCGTGCATTCAGGGACGCCCTGACATGTTTGGCCATAATATTCCACTTAAAAATCAAAATTAAGTATTACTTCAGTACGTGTTGGGTGTTTTTTTTTGTGTCTTAAGCTGGTTTGAGATGTTTTATATTTGATCTGCTTTTACCTGTTCTTGTCTTTTTCTATTTTGATGATGCCTGAATAGACGTAACGCGCTTATTTATTTATTGGTATTAGTGACACTTTAAGCTTTATAATAATACAAATGTGAACAGCTACAACCCATTAAGGTTTAGGGTATCAGTACGTTTTAAGGAATTATTGTTTTTGGAACAACGGATATACAAGGAGGTGATTTTTTGAAGATCAGCTGCCAGATTTTCCCCAAGTTTACCGCAACTGAATAGGGCTCCTCAGCCCGATTATACTCATGGCTATAGTAAAAGGATAAATAATTATCTGCCACAGCCGGTTTTGAACCCGGGTCCTTCGAGTTAGTAGTAAAGCACCTTACCACTGAGCTACCGCGCTACCCACTTTGAGCTTTGGTTTCGGAATATCACAATTATATCTTAGAAATATTTTTTTTTACACTTTTTATTTCTTCTTGATTCCTTTAAAATTTTCCAGGTGGAGACTACCTGATAGAAATCAATGGTAACGTGCTTAACGTCTACGGGCAAGGCGCACTCCGTTTCATTGACAGACCTTGGAACACTTCAAAGGCTAAAGAAGTTACCACGGTAAAGTTTAGCTACCTCGACTTCAACTACGTATCCCTCATACTCGGAAGGGTGAAATATAGGTTTCCTAAAGCGGAAAACTACTGTTTTGTTGAGACGAACATCTACTGCCTGGGTCAGATCAACGCTTTAGCAGACATTCAAGGCCTGACTTCGCTGACCATTGAGAAGAAGGGTAATCCAATAGCGGAGAAGGAGTGGAGGAGCTATGCTATTTATCGCTTGTCTCATTGGGGCTTAAAAACCATCAATGAATCACAGGTATGAAGTAATTTAGAAAAAAGTTTAAAATTTATTTATAAAAAATTCTTTGAACAAAACTTTTTTTCTGTATCTAATCATTTTTATCCAAATTTGTACAAGAGACTTGATTTCAGCCGATGAAATTACTTATGCATCAGATTTAGACCTATGAAAATCAAGTAGCCTTGAAAAATCAAACCTTACTGGTACTGTAGAATCTTCCCAGCATATCCCAATCCGACATTACCGAAACCCGAATATTTATAGTTATTTAACTCTATTAGGGCTTACATTTTAGCAAATTTACTCTACAGTAAATGATGTTTTCTTATATTTTCTATTGCTGTTGGTAGTTGTAAAGATATAGAGCTTCGAATAAAAAATTAATTATTTTTAACGTTTTGAAACAGCCACCATTTTTTATTCTCAATAACTATACTCGACAGACTCATCAATTTTGACTATTAATTATACCTAGTTTTCAGTTAAGTAATCAAAAATCGGGATGAAATAACTGCCTTTTTTCCCCTACTGGGCTCTTGTACTACTATATTTTGAGTTAATTTATAACATTAACCATAATTAAGTCGACCAGTTCATGAACTCCTCAACATCAACTCGCATATATCTATTCTCTCTCTCAAATTATTTTTTATATTAAAATATTTCAAAGTTGTCAAAGATAAAATGGTTGAAAATGATAAGTATAAAGAGCAAAAACATATTATAAAAATCAATGAATTGTTTTTTTTGATCGAAATGAACAAAAAATGGGGGGAGAGGACTTAATACGCTGACAACAATATTATTATCATACGACATTAGTATCCGACAAACTCTCTGGCTTTGGTAATAGTTTAGAAAAAAAAAGTTCAATTAACCATATAAAAGCATAAATTTAGGTCTTGAGAATAAGCAGATGCCCAAAACGTTGACCACTTAAACTGAAGATTGAAGTAATAAAGGTCTATGAACTTAACAATAAATATAAAAACATATATATTTTACCAATAATATACTTATTCTAGGAAAGGATCGCCTTGCTAAACCGCTTAAGCTATGAATCAAATAAAAGGATTAAAAGATACTGGTGCATGAAACACGTTTTTAAAAGTCAACTAACTTTAGGATTAAAAGCAAAGGTCTTGGAAACATGTGTATACCCGTTAATTTTATATGGACCTCAGACATGGTCAGTAATAGAAAACAATTTACGAAAATTAGCGAAGACATAAATGCAATTTTCAAAAGTATGATAGGGATCAAAAAAGAAAATATCGCATCATCAATACAAAAGTACAATCTAGGATAAAAATTAAAAGTCTGACAAAGGAAGCACAACTGAAATGAAGGTGGACACGTTGCCAGACTTGACAGAAGAAGGTGGTCCAAAATTGTAACAGAGTGGATACCAAGAGAACACAAGAGAAGGAAAGGAGAACAAATCAGTTAATGTTGCTAAGAATAGGGTCCTGTGGAGTAAAGTAATAAAGAGCATTTAGTAAATTATCATTTATAGTGAAGTGTTCAAATACAGCATAGAAAATATTTTATTTAATCATAGGCAAATTACTATTTTATTTCAAATTAATGTAAACATTATTAATCATAATAAATAAAGCTGTTATTATTAAAAAATGAAGTGGATGCCTTTGAAATAGATTGTAATAACAAACTTTGTGAAGCCGGCGGCACTTCACTATCTAAGAGAAAAAAAAATGTATGAACCAGCAGAATTGCTTTAGCGGCTGAACCTAAAGAAAAATCTTGTATAAGCCCTAATCAAGTGTTAGTATTAGGTAGCATATTCTGTCAAGCTGAGTCAACAAGTATAAGTTCCAGAACCTTAGAGATAAGTAGAAAGGCCACTTATGATTGAAGTCTAAACGAACGCCCCAGGATAAGCAAGCAGACTCGAGGAGGCTAGATGATAAAAAAAAATGTTTATTTTAAATATGCAACAGTCAATATAATTTAACTTTTGAAACGAGAAAGTTGTTTTTAAAATATTATTTAAATTATGTTTAGTTTTGAGGATGATTAAAAAAGTTTTATTATTAATTATTTCATAGTTTTAGTTCTCTTTTGTGTAGTACATGCATATTAACAATACATTTGCTACAAATTCGTTTACCTTAAACATATTTTCACGAATTTTTGTGACTAAATTTACATTTATGTAACTGAAACGAGTAGGCATAACGTGAATTAGGATGAACAAATTAAAATCACAATTATTAAACATCTTTAATTTATTTTCAATTTTAATTTTTTATATAACCTTATATGTGAACAGTTTCAACATAATTGAGAATACGTAAATGTAATCACGATTGTTAATTTTCAAATTAGTTTAGGAACAAAATAATTATATACCGAATAAATGAGGAATTTATGAAAATTTAATTCTACCAAACCGTATGTCATCATCTATACTTCGATGGCATTAAATTTTTAAATAAATAAAATTGATTTATTTATTTACAATTTTAAAGAATTTTCAACTACTTTGATCATTTTCACCTTTTACTAAGATAATAGTTTAAAATTATAAAAGATTAAGTACAAAGTCAATATTCTTAAAAAATAAAATTAAAAAAAAACTTATAAATACAAAAACTTCGAATAAACAAGAAAAAATTTAGAAATCATCAATTCTAATCCGTAAAACAATAGTTAAATAAATATACTAAACTAAATGGTGAAGCTTAGTAAACTAAATTATATTAATATAGTAAACTAAGATACCTTGTAGTGGGCATTCGACAAACAAAGCTGTTATTTTATTTTTGCTAATTGGGTGTTCATTTTTGTAACATATTGATAAAATTTTAGTAACATATTGATAAAATTTTAGTAAAATATTGATAAAGACTGTTTTTTATTGCTATATTGCCTATCGACACCTTCATACCTTCGAACATGACTTTCTCATCTCGGCAGGAAACAAGGAACTTATAATAAA
>NW_027116249.1:68460-77696 GCF_000696795.3 Halyomorpha halys
GGGCATTCGACAAACAAAGCTGTTATTTTATTTTTGCTAATTGGGTATTCTTTTTTGTAACATATTGATAGAGATTGATAAAATTTTAGTAAAATATTGATAAAGATTGTTTTTTATTGCTATATTGCCTACTGACACCTTCGAACATGACTTTCTCATCTCGGCAGGAAACATGGAACTTATAATAAAAAAATGATTAGGTAAGATTGTATTTACATTTTAAGAAAAAGATTGTATCTCTATTCATTATGTAATATTTATATTTATTACGATTTTGATATTTATATTATATATAAGTTGTAAGTAAATTTTAAATAGTAAATGCAGATAATTATATTGGATTGTATTCGGTTGAAAGCTCTATTTAATTTTACTTAAATTATTTTCATTGTGAAATTATAATTGCATTTACTTAAAATATCATAAAGATTCCCTGGTCCAAAAACGAAATTCGAAAAAATAAATAAAATGTTTTAAGGTTGTCGTGATATATTTGTATGAAATCCACATTTCTTTGTTAATGGAATATTTTTAAATGCTTAAGGGGTTGTAACAGTTATTTATAATATTCATTAATTTAAATTCATTAACAGTTCTAAATTAAATTTTTTGCTTTATTTTGCTGCAAATATTAAAAATTAGATCTGTACAGCTACAACCCTTGAATGGTCAGCGGCTCAGTACTTTGTATGGAAGTTTTGTCACTAGATTAGCGGTTGGGCAAGGAGGTAATTTGGTCAGAATCACGCCCAACTACCAGATTTTTACCCAATTAAAGTTACCCACTTCATGAGGCTGGGTGGACCCCAGAGAGCTCCCGAACCCACAGAGCTGACTCACGCATACAGTGAAACAGAAAATAATTACCTGCCACAGGCGGATTCAAACCCTTGTTCTTGGAGTAGTAGCACAGTGTCTTACCACTAAGCTACCTGCTATCATTGCAAATATATATCATGAAATTATTTTATAATTTGTCAATTTACTTTTATACATTAGTAGGCATGTTTTTCGCCTCTATACATGTTTATTTTAAGAGTAATATTTTTAAAAGCTCACTAATTCGAATTCATAAGTTTACTACTTCCTCTGAAAGTAAGCGAAAAGGAGTTATTCATTAGCTTTACCTTGATTTCGAAAAGGCTTTCGACTCTATTGAATTATATTTAGCTAGACCTGAGATTATAAAATAAATACATAAATCTTAATTTACTTTGCTAGAATCAATGTACGTATTTTTTTATTTTAAGAATTCTGTGAAATTTTAAGTTCATTTAAGTTTGAGATGGGTTAGGTTATGGTGAAGATTTTGGTCTTGAATTTGGGGTTAAAGAAATAAGAATATTAAGAAAATATTAGTGAAGATCAAATATTTTTTTTTTTATAAACGAAATTTAATTCATATTAGGTAGTTTTATTATAGTTTATTTATAATTGAGTCGGTTGTTATTTTTTAGTTTTATTAAACTGATTCCTCCATAAATAAAAAAAATAAATACAAATTGGTGAACAGCCTTTTATTGTATCATAGTGAAGTCGTTATAAACAAATAATAGTTTATTAAATATTAAAAATCATTAGTGATAATAGGTCTAAAGAATCAGCTAACAGTTTCTTTGTCTTGTCGTTATAAGAAATATGATGAGTTTTCACCATCTCTTACTGGGACATTGGTGCTAAAAGAATTATAATTATTGACTCAAGTATATAGTTGTTTTTATTTATTTTTTTTAAAAATTAATTCCTACACAAATAAGAAACGGTAAACAACCTTCTCATGTATCATAGTGAAGTCATTATAAACATTTAAAAATTAATTAAATATTAGAATGCCTCAGTGTTATGAGTTCTATAGAATCCACCAACAGTTTCTTTGTCTTATCGTTATTAGAGATTAGATCCGGTTACACTATTTCTTGCTGATACTGGTGAGACATAATTGCTGAAAAAAATTTTGATGACTATCGCAAAAATCTTATCATTTTATAATTTTACTCAATTATTACCTATCTTCATTTGCCCTTTCTACCTCTATGTTAAATATCACATATACATATAATTTTTCATCCGTTTGAAACATTAGACAAAAACATTTCTTTGATTTCTAGAAAAGAACATAACGAATAATTAAAATGCTTTTACCTAAATAAATTTAAAAAAAAAAATGGTCGACTAAGTACATTTATATAATATATAATACGTCAGTGTTTAAGTCTAATATTAGTATTAAACTTTATTTTGGAGATTGATCATAGTTCAGCCTTGTGTTTGGTACTTATAATGTCCAAACAAATTTATTTTAAATAGACGGTTTAATATTACCAGAAAGCATAAAATACCGACTCATTATCTATTTGTATACTATAGAAATGCATATGACAGTATTTACAGGCAAGTACTATACCATGGTTTAGTAGATAAAGGTATACCCAAGAATTAGTTAGGGTGCGCAGAATGAAATGAAACAGATTAAATGTATAGTTAAGATATATACAGATCTGTCCCGGGAGTTAGCTTATGATAAGGGTGAAGTTCAAAGAAATGCTCTTGCATGTCTCCTCTTTATCCTTTCTATGGAGAAAGTAGTGATATATTTGGGCACTGATACATCTTCTACTTCATTTAGCTGGGCCAAGGCATGGAAGGCAATTGTGGGCCTCATCATAGAATGAGAATGGATGAATCTGAAGATCCCCCAAAAATCACGCCTACTCTTATCTAGATAGATTGTATTTCTTTAATTTATCCAATCCCCCAAGAACATAAAATTCATGCGTTCCGACCTGATAGAACTATAAAAATCTTAAAAAAATATAGATATTTATCAACTAAAGTATTGATGAAAGAAGACAAAACGTATACTAATTTGTAATTGAATACGATAAGCACTTTTTTCCTGTTTATAACACTATAATTGAGTAATCATGAACTTTGACTACCAATATCGAGGACTAAAAATTCTCCTTAAGTTAATTGACTGAACTTATTACGTGGAATTACTTATACCACAACACATTTCTGTACTCAAAGGATAAAAAAAAAAATTGAATTGAAATTTTTTTTCACAGATTACTTGGAATAACTGAAGTAGTTGAGGAAGTTAGAAATAAAGAAAATGTTTATACGACCCATTCTTACATATGATTATATGAAAACGTTAATTATGGGGTAATTAACAAGTATAAATGATCCACCAGATTTTATTATTATCAATCATTGTTGTGTTATATTTGTTAAAAATTGTATGAGTTTTTTTTAAATTAATAATAGAGTAATTCATCTTTTTTTTTTTTTAAATTCCATATTGAAATTCATTTAAATAAATATTAGAAACCCACAATTCGATATTTAAGTTTGATTAAATGTTTTAATTTTCTTGTAAATAATATCAATAGGAATCAATCTAGAAAGATGGGATTGAATATGCAAGAATTATTTGTACACTGTAGCATTCTGTTTAAGTTTAAATATAATATTATTTGTTTAGAACTGAATATAAATGTTGAAATATATGAGAATAACAATAAAGATAATATAAAAATATGTTAATTACTTACAATTATCGGAGCCAAGGGTGTGAGACAATTAAGAGATAAAGCGAGCTGCTAACACTGTAAGGAATCGCACTCGACTGCCGCTCCTCTGACGTTGAAACTTTATCCCACCCCTCGTCAGAAATCGATCCATTTATCGATCCTATTCGATAATATATTACGGATTTATAGTCGATAAACAAATAATATATAACCTTTACAAGATGATTCAAAAGAAGTAGAAAAGAATATCAGAGCACATCAATTTAATTTAATTTCATTTTTCCCCCTACTTATTATTTTATTATCAGTTAACTTTTACCTCTGTAAATTTTTTTACTTCTGATCTTTATTATCATTGTATATAAAGACAAATTCGACTGAATGTGATGTAACACAATAAAGAGAAATTAAAAAAAAATAAATAACATTTTTTCAACCACAATTGAAATAAATATATACCCATATTTAATATTTCAACTTTCTCATTAAAAATTTAATATAATTAAAATAGCCCGTGAATTCTCATTCCTTTCTTTCTTATGTATATATATTTTCGGATTAAAATTATTATCAACTTGTTTATGTTTAAGTGTTATATTGTTTGCTCAGAATACAATATAACATTGAAAATTAATATAACAAACAAAAATTATATAATTAATATTAAATATATATTAATTACTTACAGCAAACCAAGCCAAGGGGTGAGACTATTAGACGAGGTGACGAGATGTTAACACTTAAAGGAATCGCACTCGACTGCCGCTCCTCTGACGTTGAAACTTTATCCCACCCTTCGTCAGATATCGATCCATTTATCGATCCTATTCGATAATATATTCCGGATTTATAGTCGATAAACTAATAATATATAGCCTTTACAAGATGATTTAAATGTAGAAAAGAATATCAGAGCACATCAATTTAATTTAATTTCATTTTCCCCCCTATTTATTATTTTATTATCAGTTAACTTTTACCTCTGTAAATTTTTTTACTTCTGATCTTTATTACCATTGTATATAAGACAAATTCGACTGAATGTGATGTAACACAATAAAGAGGAATTTAAAAAAAATAAATAACATTTTTTGAACCACAATTGAAATAAATATATACCCATATTTAATATTTCAACTTTCTCATTAAAAATTTAATATAATTAAAATAAGGATTAAAATTGCCCCTGAATTCTCATTCCTTTCTTTCTTGTCTATATATATTTTCGGATTAAAATTATTATTAACCTGTTTATGTTTATGTGTTATATTGTTTGTTCAGAATACAATATAACATTGAAAATTAATATAACAAACAAAAATTATATAATTAATATTAAATATATATTAATTACTTACAGCAAACCAAGCCGAGGGGTGAGACTATTAGACGAGGTGGTGAGCTGTTAACACTTATAGGAACGGCACTCGACTGCCACACGCCTCGGACGTCTGACTATCCCACCTCTCGTCAGATCTCGATATCGATCCCTCAATCGATCCTTATCGATAATAATTAAATTACGTTAAACTGATTATATTTCAGCATCTATAGTCAATATACACCCATAACTAAATGGTTTAAGCTTCAGTGGTCAGAAATTTTATATCACTGTGTTATTATTTTTTTTTTAATGCTAAATCTTCAAGAAAATTTTATTTATTGATAAATATTACAATCTGCCACACCGTTGTGGGCAATAGATAATAGTGATGAATAATCACATTCATATTAAAATAAAATAAAATAAGAATGAAAAATATATAAATAAATGAACAAAAAAAAAATAGTACATAAAAATAAATAAAATCTCTGCTAAAATATATACGAACAGAAGGATAAAGAAAATGATCATAATCAAACTATGGGAATGAATAAATAAATAAATAAATAATAAAAAATAGTTTGTACTTTATTATGAAACAGGGTGGAGGTTTGAGGAAGACTGTTGTTCCAGGAGACAGCGTTTGGGAACTGCTGCCTTTGGAATGTTGAGGAAAAGTGCTAACATAAAGCCTTAACAATTTCTTGGACATGGTGGACAGTGTTTAAATATTTATCCAAGCAAAACCACCATTGCACCATTTATTCAGCAATGGACTCTTAATCGGTTACGCTTCATACTAAAAATAAAACATATTAACATATCTTAAAATATATTAACCTCATTAGGTTAAAAATCCAGGCATAATCCTTCACCAAATACACACTTTGGAATTCTCGAAAAAACTGCTTTAAGTACGGAATTGATATAGTTCATTGGAAAAAAATAATCAAAACATTATTCACTTAGTGGACAGAAAGATTATAACATTACTAATCACATAATATATATGGGCATGTCTCGCTTCACCTGAAACCTTATATCACTCGTACAAGACCCTAGTGAAAAAAATCAGATATTTTATCCCAATTTTTGATTACTTTAATTAAAACTATGTATAATTACTAGTGAAAGGGAATAAAAAATGGCAGCTGTTTCAAAAGATTAAAAAAAAATTTCTTATGGTGCTCATATATTTTTAAAAATACCTACAACACTAGAAAATAGAACATAATTTAAAGTATAGTACATTTGCTAAAATATGAGTCCTAATAGAGCTATTTACGTTCTATAGTTCACGAAAAACGGTTTTTTAAAAAGTAACATTTCATAAAAAAAATAACGAAAAATCAATAGCTTTTAAAATTAATTTTGGGATAACTATATTTCAGGAATCATTAGACGTACAGATTTCAATTAGCACTCAAATTACACCAAGTTGAGTGTACTATAAAGTAGTTCAAAATGTTTAGCTTCGATGGGGAAGTAGTTTTTATATTTGACAATTTTTTTCTATTTATTGCTATTTAAAACTGTGGATTATAGTATATTTGATCTCAGTCATAATGGTGTGATGCAGACGTGTAGAGAATCAACACATTGGTAGCACTCAAATGACGTTTTACATTAACATGTCTCGTGACCATCTTCTTTTCAGGCCCCTTGAAGGATTGTCAGGAATGGAAGAGGAAGCAAGATTAGAAACTAGCGTGTTTGGGTGATTAGGGATTTTATAATGGAAGGAATGATATCAGGTTCGGACTAGATCTCTTACATATGAAACATTAAGGTCTTTATGTATGATTTTATTTGTGACAAAGTAAGGAGCATTGAGGATTTTAAGAAGGATTTTGGATTGTAAGGATTGCATACGAGAGGAATTCGAAGGTTTACTGGAATCCCAAAGCTCAACTCCATATGTTCAGATTGGCCTTAATACAGTCATGTCATCATTTTTTCAGTCAAGCTTAGACCGTTTGTCCAGTAAGTGAAGTAATAGTCGAAATCGACGAGCAGATTCCATCCTTTTCAGTCTTGTATGAGGATTCCAGGTCAGTCGTTTGTTTAGATGTAGCCCAAGGCAGCGGATCTGTTCGACAGGGGTAAGAACAACATTATTAAAGGAGACTGTAGGGCAGTCGGTAGGTTTACGACGAAGGGTAAAGGTGATTTGATGGGATTTGTTGAGATTTATTTTAATCCTCCGATTATGTCATTCTTCGAGGGCAGTGATATCGGATTGGAGAGTTTGTGATAAGATTTAAGGATTATTATTAACTGCGAGATTTGACAAAATAAATTCACAAAATGTTGATTTCAAGTTGTATTCAGATAAAGGTATTGGTATTTTAAAAAAATAAATCTCAGGGACCATTAGTCGTATAGATGACTGCCAGCACTAAAAGTAAAACTAGTTTAACGTACTATAGGAATAGTAGTTTTGATGATATTTGCTATAACAAATTAATTTTATTATGATAAATAAAAACGTTTATCGGGAACTATAGAACGTAAATAGCTCTATTAGGGCTCGTATTTTAGCAAATGTACTTTACTTTAAATTATGTTCTATCAAATTTTCTAGTGTTTCTAGTGTAGTTATTTTTTAAAATATAGGAGCACCGAAAGAAAAATAATTTTTTTAAAAATCTTTTGAAACAGCTGTCATTTTTTATTCCCTTTCACTAGTAATTATACATAGTTTTAATTAAAGTAATGAAAAATTGGGATAAAATAACAGACTTTTTTTTCACTAGACTTTTGTACGAGTACTATAAGGTTTCAGTAGTATTCAAATTTTGGGTAGTATTAAGTACAAGCATAGGTTTCAGGTGAAGGGAGACATTCCTATCAATTGTATGTGATTGATAATGCCAAAATTTAAACTCTCTTTCTGTCAACTAAGTGAATGATGCATTGATTATTTTTATTTCAAGTGTTTTTTTTATTAATATATTTTCTTTTTAATATGAACCGTAACGCGTATTAAAAAACGATTAATATGGGATATAGTTTTCCCAGAATTAATTAAAAAACTATTGATTTATCGTTATTTTGTTATGGAATGTTTCTTTTTTAAAAAAAAATAAAAAAACTGTTTCTCGGGAACTATAAAGTGTAAATAGCTGTTTTAGAGCTCATAGTTTAGCAAATGATATTATATTAGGTTTTCTAGTGTTGTAGGTAGTTTTAAAGATATATGAGCACCGAAAGTAAAGTTAATTTTTTTAACATTTTGGAATCTATTACCGATCATGGGCAAAATTCTTCAAAAACTCATTTTGAAACGGCTATACCCCATCCTGGATTCCAATCATATAATTCCTTATCCTAATTTTTTGGAATTTACATATTTTACTTTTAAAAAGATTTAAGAGTGAAACGCATAAGCCAAAAAAATTAAGACATATTTCATGTGAGTCAAAAGGCATTAGAAAATGAAAATGTGACTTTACATTAATCGTACAAGCCAGGAAATTTGGAAACATTTTTTGGAAATATGTCAACCGAAAAAAAATATCCCAGCATCACCGAACGTAGTGAATATATATATTCTTGTTTCGGATCTACATACATATTTGAAGCAAACGAAGACTAAACAACATTCTGGCTGATTCCCATACTGAAGACTCATTGCTATTATATTTGTCAGACTATACACTTCACAATCATGCGAACTCAATCTTCCCATTGATGTTAAGGCAACAAAGTAAATTCTAAATTTGTCTTTATCTGTAGCTACTTTGAATAAATAAATATTGTTAATAATTATCCATGTTCGAAACGCTTTTCGTTTTTCGATGAACTAGTTACATCAATGTACAATAAAGTAGTATATAATATGAGTTGGGTTTTATCCTGATTGAAATCGTTTGACAGGTCTTAACTACCAAATTAAAGAACAAAATAAAATCAAATAAACATTTAATATTGTACGTTTAAAATAGTTAACTAAGTATCTCATTGTTAGTCGTAATAAAAAATGTATAAATATAAGATATGAAAGGATTTTATAATTACTTGAGTAAAAATAAATGCTTCGTGGTCATGAGAATAGGCATAACTTTAAACAAATATACACAATAAAAACTTTTCATACCTTGTATTCACTGACATCAACTATATCTCATTGTTATTAATAATAAAAATGCATAAATCTAATAATAATTTGATTGTTACCTTAAAATAATCCACTACAGAATATGAACAGTCAGGAGTTTAGTACTTAGGTAGTATTGTTTCTTGAACAATGGCTGAGCAAGGAGGTGAATTGTTCAAAATTATGCTCTACTGTCAGGTTTTTTCCCCAATTAAGTGCAATTCCCAACTGTATAGCGACTGGGTATGCCCCAGGAGGGCTCCTGTATAGATTATAT
>NW_027116249.1:77811-82261 GCF_000696795.3 Halyomorpha halys
TATATATATATATATGTATAATATATTGTTTATACCAGACCAGATAAAAAAGGAACATATTTAATGCGAGAGAAGTCTCAGGAGTAAACTAGTATTTCTTATATGTTAAACTAATTTGAGGACAACAAAAGTCATTTATTCTCCTTTGGAAAATTATTTCTAAAAAAATTAGGATATTTTCGAAAGGAAAAATTAAAACTAATTATAGATAAAAGCTAAAAGTAGATAAAAGGTTAATTGTTCGGTAGATACTTCTCAATTGTCATCCACATTTTACCAATAGAGTATGATTCAATATATCCCTATCCTTTCCTAAAAAAGAAATAAAATCCTTAACCTTGAGTTTCTCCAACGTACGCCTAGTGTAAAAAAAAAATAAACTTACAAATCTATATATTTGATTCATATATCTTCTACTATTTCTAAACCAAACCAATATAGTTCTAAGATTTATAAAACCGAAATTTATTTTTAAAAACTTCACCACCCTTGAAAACTAACCTAACAAAACTGGAGGATTAACATAAATTCCACTAAATGCTATTCAGTTTTCGTTGTAAGCCCATTACTTCCTGCCTCGCATTATCCTTTAATAATATCCCCCTAATTCCTGTCCAACAGATCCGTTACCTAGGATTAAATGCGGACAAATGACTGACTTGGAATCCTCATAAAAGATTGAAGAGACTGGAAACTGCTTGTCGATTCCGTTTATTACAACACTTACTAGACAAACGGTCTAAACTTTTAACTAATTTCTAAAGACTCATTCATCTTAAAACGCCTCTACCTCATCCTAGAGTCCAACCACATAGTCTCAGATCACCAGTTTAAATTCCGAACATTCCAATCCACTACCCAGCAATGCCATCGTGTGGTTGATGTCTCGTCTTCATTGGAGCGCGGAATGTACTGCTAATGTCTAGGGAGTCTTTCTTGATGTAGAACAGGCTTTTGATCGAGTCTGGTACCCATTACTGCTATACAAGATCCGTAAATTCCTACTCCCTACATATTTTCTCATTATCCGTTCTTATTTCTCCGACAGGTTATTTCAAGTAAATCACAACAGCTCTTATTCATTTCTATTTACTTTGTCTGCTGGTGTACCTCGGGGTAGTATCCTTGTTCCTATCCTTTATACAGCTGACCCATCCTTACACTATTCTCACTACTTACTTCATTACTACTTATGCCGATGACATATGTCTATTGTCAGTGAATAATGATCTTTCCATTGTATCCTAAACCCTCCAATCCCACACTACCACCATTGACTAATAGCGCCAAAACTTGAGGAATAAATTCCAATAAATCCCATTAAATCACATTTACCCTTCGTCGTTTAAATCACATTTAACCTTCGTCTTTCCCCACAGCATCCTTTGATAATACCCCACTTATTCCCTTTGAACAGATTTGTAACTTAGGAATCTAGGGTCTAAACCTCCAACTACTTACGAAAGACTCATTTATATGACTGTAATAAGGCCTTTCTGGAGTCATGAAGTTGTGCTTTTAGGTTCCTCTAAACCATCGAATTCCTCTCCGATCCTTGCTTTGCCACAAATCAAGTCCATCCATCAGGACCTCCATGTTCCATATGTTTCCAATTTTACCTAAATCAGATACCAATCATTCCATAATAAACTTCCCCCAACTACCCAAACCCACTTGTTTACTCTTCTTCCTTACGTGAAAATCATCCTAGGGGTCTGAAAAGAAGATGGCCTCGAGATCTTTCCCCCTAGAAATGTTATTGGTGTTCTATCAATGGGTAAATTATCCACATGTCTATTTCATGCCATTAATATAAAATTTACTTGTATATATTTTAATACAATTTTAAATATCAATGAACAAATAAAAAAAATATATTTACCAGCACAAATACAGCATTCAAACCCGGAAACTGTTTGCTTCAGAATTAACTAAACTCAACATTTCCCCTGATCACTCCTTTGATTTTGATAACCCCGCTTTTCTCACCATTGTTCCTAATCATGAAAAACGTTAATCCTCTAAATCAAAATTCATCTTCCATGTTCTTTAATTTTATGATTTATTAATCTTTTCGGAAAACAATTCAATATTATAATATTGTGACATTATAATCTTTTCTCTTTCTTGAGATTTGTTATTTTTGTTCATATAAAATGAATTGTATCGAAATTAAAGTTTCAAAACATTCTTTATTTTCTTAAAAGTTCAATTTTCTTAAAAGGCCAATTTAGCCACCCACATGGACAATCTAAATAATGAATTTACACTCACACAAAATATTGAAAAACCCCTTTGCAGCCTATTCTGCTCAGGTCACTAGTGTCAGTCAAAATCACCATATTTTGTCACTATTCCATAAATATTAAACCTCTTAATTATAAGTTAAATTGATTATCATTAAAAGTTTTAATATTAATGAAATAGCGACTAAATAGGGTAATTTTGAATGAATTTGGTGACCCAGGCAGAATAGGCTGGAAAAAGTTTTTTAAATATTTTGTGTGAATATAAATTGTTTTTTAAGATTGTCCTTACGACTACATCTCGATAAACGACTGACATCAATCCTCATACAAGATTGAAAAGGTAGGAAACTGCTCTTCGATTCCGACTATTACAACATTTACTAGACAAACGGTCTAAATTGCCAATCCATTACAAAAGACTGGTCTACATGACTATTATAAGGCCTGTTTGGACATACGGAGTTGAGCTTAGGGGCTCCACTAAACCATCAAATTACTCCCGAACCCAATCCTTACAGTCCAAAATTCTTCGTGAAATCCTTAATGGTCTTTACTTTGTCACAAATCAAGTCATCCATCAGGAACTCAATGTCTCATATGTTGCCGATTTGGCCAGAACCAGATATCAATCCTTCCATTATAAACTTCCCAACCATCCAAATTCACTTGTTTCTAACCTGGCTTCTCTTTCATTACCTAATAATCCTCCTAGGCGTCTGGAAAGAAGATGGCCTCGAGATCTTCTCCTCTAGAAATGTTATTAGAGTTCTATCAATGGGTAGATTCTCCACATGTTTGTATCATGTCACTATGTCACCTACAGCAAATTTACTTGTTGTATGTTAGTAGCGTAGTGTATAGCTAATATAAAAAATAAAAGAACCTCATTGAGGAAAACCCGTTTTACGATATTTAAGATCATTGATGATGTAATTGTTAAATAATGTATCATTATTATAGTGATTATTATTACCCTTATGTTACTATTTCATTCCACCCTGCAAAACTGATTCATTCCTTCACGTACGAACGTCTAGAAATGACATAATACGTAAACTTAATAACTAACATTTCAAAGAATGTAATGAACTATGAATTACACTGTGAATTATTTTTTTAACTGTACGTTAAAATAAAAAATATTTTTGTTCGATGGCGTGACTCATGCAAACGGTTTATTCATTTTTTTGCTTAGTATTATTTAGAGAGGAGTAGACCGAAACGTAGATGGGAGGATTGCGTTAAAACTGATTTAGTGGAATTGGGTTTGGAGGGGCATCACTGGAAGGATGTATGCAGAGAGCGTTTGGTGGTATCGGCATCGATCCTTTGAGTTCGTTAGGTCTTTATTATAATTTATATTTCTGGTAATAGCACAAACAAATGGTAAACAGCCTTCTCTTGTCACTTAGTAACACATTAAAAAAGCGATAAAACTCTATCAAGTATTAGAATACATTAGTGTTATCAAGTCTAAAGAATCAGCTTACATTGAGTTTGCCTTATCGTGATTAGAGATTAGATATGGCTGCAACATTCTGGCGAGACATTACTGCTAATAAAAACTTAATCTATGAGATAAAATTATCATTTTATATATTTCTATTTTATCATTGAAAAATGTTATTTTATGATAAATATCTCTTAGTCGGGCATACTTTTCAATTAGTCTAGTCTTTTACAGGATATTTATTAAACTCAACTCATTAGCAAAAAATCAGGAAGATAATAAAACCCTTACCAAAGACTTGCAGCGCAACTGAATACTGAGAGTTTCTCGTCACTTGAAGATCATTGGTAAAGTAAAAAAGGTAGATCCTTGGGTACCTCACGAACTTAATGAGTGCCATCAGCTGAAACGTTATGTGACATGTAATTCACAGCTTAGGGAAAAAACGAGCCTTTTCTCCAAAAGGAATATCACGTGTGATGAAGTAGGCTTTCTGCTATAGTAGAGTAAGGAAAAATTTACTTGTGATTCATTTTTCTTACACTACTGTTGGGCTGTAGAAAGTTTTCTAGAATAACATCTACATTAAACTAGCTTTCATTTCGTATAAATGAAGTCGAAATTTCTTATATCATTGGTCTAGGATACATCACAGATAATGATTTGTGGTGTGGAATGTTTTGGCCATGAATAAATTATCTTTTTAATCCTACTCAAATAATATTTTATATATACATAAAAGTTTAATATA
>NW_027116249.1:82881-84233 GCF_000696795.3 Halyomorpha halys
AGCTCCTAAATTATAAACATTTATGAAACAGGTTCTCTATTACTTATTTCTCTAAAGCCTAATTTAGACGCCTGTAATATTATTCAGAAGAGATAAATTCCAGAATAAATGAAGAATATTATTATTATTATTGTTATTATTACTACAGTAGATTAATGGACAGTTTACTTGTGATTCTTTATTCTTACACTACTGTTGGGCTGAAGAAAGTTCTCTTCTAGGAAAACATCCACATTGAATAATTTTAATTACGTATAAATTGAGTGCAAATTTCGTATATAATCGGTCTGAACTTTATCCTAGATTATAATTAGCCGAAAAATAATGATTCAGAAATTTTTATGCATACTTAATTTCGATTTTTACAGTATATACAACATACATATTGTAGTTGTAATGATGCCTAATTTTTAATCCGAGTTTTCGAATGAAATATACGTTTTAAGATCCCTTAAGTTACAATAAACAAGTCCTACAAAACGGTGTGTGCTTATTTGGTTGAATCAAACAGAAATATTTTTTGCTAATTCTAATTTTTTTTTTATAGACATAAAGTTGTTTTGAATGCTTATTTTAAAACTAATATACATACAAATAAAACTATCCTTTGATCAGAACCAAACAATTCTTGAAAAAGAAAAATTAGAAATATGAGCTCCCATCGAAATTATAAAGGACCTTTGTCGATACTTTGACGTCATTGTTGAAAACACTCATTTAATTTTTTTTCAAAGCTCTCTAAAGAAACAATGAGTCATTCTATGATAGTGGAATCTATTAAATTACGCCTGGAATATTATATCGCAATAATCATCAAAGTAAAAATTAAAAAAGCAGTATCCTAATATTGTTTGATAAAAGACAATGCAATATTTAAACATATGTTTTATTTTTCTAGTATATAAATAATGTAATGAAAAAAAAATAATTTGAAAAGAGACATTTGGTCTTAAAAGGTGTTTATATTTTATTTTTTTTTACAGTCGTACATAAAACGTATACTAGGGAAATTAAATAGTTTTTATTAGCTTTATTTTATGAGATTCAAAGCTATTAATTTTGAGTCCTTTATAGAATCAATTTAGAGTACTAATATTTATTTTATGGACTACCTATGCCGAAGTCCGAACATTTACCTGAAGTTTTATAAAAACCGTACTCGTGAAATTACTTATCCCACACTTTTAGAAATTTATTTTTCAATAATAAATTTTTATAATCAATGGATTCAAAAACATAGCAAGAAAATTATTTTTTCACCGATTAAATTTTATGTCTTAAGTTCAGGAAAGGGGCAAACCTGAAACTAATTTAATGGAAAATACCAAAGCGACTGCTTGGAAATGTTGGAA
>NW_027116249.1:84694-86186 GCF_000696795.3 Halyomorpha halys
TATTTATTTTTTTTACAGTCGTACATAAAACGTATACTAGGGAAATTAAATAGTTTTTATTAGCTTTATTTTATGAGATTCAAAGCTATTAATTTCGAGTCCTTTATAGAATCAATTTAGAGTACCAATATTTATTTTATGGACTACCTATGCCGAACATTTACCTGAAGTTTTATAAAAACCGTACTCGTGAAATTACTTATTCCACACTTTTAGAAATTTATTTTTCAATAATAAATTTTTATAATCAATGGATCCAAAAACATAGCAAGAAAATTATTTTTTCACCGATTACATTTTATGCCTTAAGTTCAGGAAAGGGGCAAACCTGAAACTAATTTAATGGAAAATACCAAAGCGACTGCTTGGAAATGTTGGAATGTTAATCCAATCCAAACCACCTTCACTATAAAAATAAATCTTAATCTAGAACTCTTCAAACGTAAAATAAAACATATTGACATATCAAATAAGGTTAAATATCTGGGGTCAATCTTAGAAAAAAAAATCAGTTGAAATTCTGGAATAAACAGTATCATAAGAAAAGGTAGCGGTTCACTATGGATTTGTAAAATTTATTAGTTACAAATGTTCACTTGAAATTCTCAAATAAACAGAATCAGGGGAAATGCTGCAATTCCTGCATGGAATTGCATGAGGAAATGCACTCCTTTCCACACCACCACAGGGGTAGAGTGCTTGGTGTGCGCTTTTTTTAATGTGGTTTCCCCAATAGGCCTAATCCACAGTTAGCTACAATCCTCAAGAAATGATGAAATTAATAGAATGCTATAGGTCACATCAGATCAAGTAGCATTAGACGAACGTAGAAGAGGTGGGTAACAATATTAGAAATAAATGCGTAGATCCAATCTTTTGGAAAATCAATATTCGAGTCTACGATTTTGAATAAATAAATACGTCGTTGTTATTACATAATAAACATATGACTTAAGCAGTTTCGGAACAGTTTTTATTAACTCCCGAATTTTTAAAATGCATATAAATTTTAAAACGATATACATCAGAAAGAGTTCGATACTTTTAAAAAAAATTAAAAATAATTAAACGAACCCTTAATTTTTAATTTCTTTTATGTACACAAAAATAATAATTATTAAACTTTTTATTGGATTAGAATATTATAGAAAAGTATTTTAAAATAATTATTCAATTATTATTTTTCAAAGAATGGTCTTTGAAAAAAACTGTTCACAGGAACGTCAAAACCAAAGAAACTTTATATTAGGAGTCAACTTTAATTTATTGACCAAAGACGTTTTGAAGACATTGGCCCAATCTCTGTAGCATAAGGCTGAGTTGGATATAGTTGAGAGGTATATTTTTTTTCGAAGAACAACTCAGCATCGCATTCCTTTAACATCCACCATGTCTTGAAAATGGCAGTGAAAAGTGTTTGTCTTAAAATATTACTAATGTCCTGTAAATTGTAAATAATATTAAGGATTTTATATTAGAGCTGAGAAAGATA
>NW_027116249.1:86359-86681 GCF_000696795.3 Halyomorpha halys
GAGCCATGTTTTGAAAACGACAGTGAACAATGAATGGGTCTTAAACTAGTACTAATGACTTGTAAATTTTAACCAATATTAAGGGAACTATTTCAATGGTGAGCTTGATATTTTATGGTTTAAAGACGAATAAAAACCAAGAAATAACGAATTCAAAACTACATTTAATATAAAACAAATTTATTAAATTTCTTCTGCATGTGCTGGAAGCGATAAATATTAGGCATTCAATTGACTAAAGGATACTTCAGGAAACGACTTCTATTCAAAAATATCTCTTCTCATGGTTAGGTTAGATACAGTAAACAGCTCTTTTAGATAT
>NW_027116249.1:86731-87189 GCF_000696795.3 Halyomorpha halys
GGTACTGCCTTTGGATGTTTTCTCTACTCTCATGTGTTTCTAATGTATAGAATTTTGTAATTGTATTTTAAATATAATATAAAATAACACTGACAAAATGAATATATGATTTTCTATTTAATTTAATTGATCAGAAAAATATCAAAATTTACAACAATTATGAATCAGTCATATACTTTAAAATAGTTTAAACACGATATAATTATCAAAATTTATTAAAAATTTCAAAATTAAAGTATGAAAAATTTAATAATCCACGAGAAAAAGTCCGCTGCTGTAGACTGAAGTTACTGTAGAGCTTCAACTCTCACATTAAAATAATAAATTTAATAACTACTAAAACAATTTAATTTGATTTACTAATAATTGATATTTTATTACTTGAATTTAAATTTAATAATAGTTACTATCTCTAATATATTGCTCATTTATGCTATCTCAAAAAATTATTTATAAAA
>NW_027116249.1:87585-89126 GCF_000696795.3 Halyomorpha halys
TGGGCAAGGACTATGGTCCAGGAATCAGATTTATATAAAGTAAAACAAATAATATAGCGGGAATTACATAAGTAAAATAATAAATTTAATTTTCTAAAAGACTATTTGCTAGCCTAATATTGTTTTTATGTGAAGGACCATAGTGTACATGCTTAGAACTGGTTCCACTAACCTCGCACCCTAAGAGGTGTGAAGTACTGAAGAGTAGCCTCCTGGCTCCGTACCACTGTTGCTCCGCCCTGTAATATTAATACAAATATTAAAATAACAAAAATTAATATGTTTTTAATTGAACAATAACTTGACCCAAACTGAGTAAATTAATTTTTGTTTAGGTTTTTAACCTATTCATGTTTTTAAAATATCATTTATCCATTTCTTTAACTTATTAATTAAGTTTTTAATTTATTTATTAGTTTTTCTTAAACATATATATTTGTTTTTTAATTGTTCTACTTCTGAGGCTATTCTATTTTTAATTTATTTCTATATTTCAATTTATTGATAATTTCTTTTAATCTGAATTGGATTTGTAACGTATTTTGCGAATCGCAGAAAGCAGGTGTGGGAGGATTTAAAATAAAAAAAGAGAAAGAACAAAAGGAAAATGTAATATAACTTCGTACGAGAACAAGAAGAAGGAAAAATGTATATAAAAAAAAGATAAAATTTTTGAAAAATAAAATAATATTTAAATTATAGTTGCTTATTGTTTGAAAAAAGAAAAAGTAGATTTTTTTTTTGTATCTTTGTTAATATATACAATCATAGATTTAGAAGTGTGCTTTGTGGTTAAGTAATATATTTGAGTAGCATTGTCAAATTAAGCATTTATCTCCATTAAAATATAAACATTATAATATAATTATAAACCATCCACAATAATGTTAATATAAGTATAAAATCAAATGAAAAGAAATAAAATTTGAGAAAAAACAAAAACGAATAGATCTTTTTTCCAAAATATATTTTGAAAAGATAAAAAAAAAATACATATACCTAAGCACATGTAAACAACACATATCTAAGAATATAAGCAATGCTATATCCTATCCTAAATAGAAAATCCAAAATAAAACCAGAAATAGCTATTCTCAATTTTAAAACAAGTCTCAGTCACTGCTGATGTGTGGCATCCATGTGTTGGAAGCGGCATCCTTTTCGAAAAGGAAAAAAAACTATAATCTTTTCAAAATAAAATCCTAAAAATTGCAGTGGATGCTCCTTGGTTTGTAAGAAACAACCAATTGCATCGGGTATTACAAATGGAGTCAATAGAGAATTATATCAAAGAACGGTTCATGAAGTTCCACTCCCAATTATCTACAGTTAAACGGGCAGTGACCTACAACTTGAGAAATCCAACCTCAACCCGAAGACTGAAACCCAGGCAGCTGCTAGACATTCTGTTATGAATTCTCTATTTATCAATTCTATTATTGACTTCTATTTTATTTTTTTCTCTTCGGCTTTTTTTTTTTTTAAACATGGTTTTTTCTTTAATTATAACATGCCTACGAATGTCATTATTTTGTTATTAA
>NW_027116249.1:89176-89484 GCF_000696795.3 Halyomorpha halys
TTAAGAATTAATGGGTTAGGATGGTTAAGGAGTTTGGAATAAAAAGACGCATATCTGTTTTGGGTCAAATCTGCAACGAATAGGATGTTAAGGTCATTATGAATGAGTTTATTTGTGACGTAATAAGGAGGATCTAGGATTTTACGTAGGATTTTGGATTGTAACGATTGGATGCGGGAAGAATTTGATGGTTTGGTGGAGCCCCAGAGCTCTATTCCATATGTCCAAGTTGGTCTGATTATTGTAGTGTATACTAATTTTTTGTAGTGAATGGGAAGTTTAGAGCGTTTGTCAAGTAAGTGTTGTAG
>NW_027116249.1:93640-94959 GCF_000696795.3 Halyomorpha halys
GAAGTTTTCAGAAATCTAAAGCTATTAAATGCTGTCCTTAATAACACTTATAAAATTCAAAAATATGTTGCTCTAAATTTTATTATTTGTTACTTATTCTTGTTTTTGTTTATTAGTTGTATTTTGTAATATTCATTAAGGAACTATTTTAAAAGTTAATTCTTGTAATATTATTATCTATTCAATTCCTCTAATAGAATTCTTCTGGGGAACATTTATAATTACACTCTTCAATCCACTTTTCGAGGGATTTATAAGCTAGATAAGCTAGCTCAGCGGTAGCTTAGATACTACTAACTTCAAGGGACCCGGGCGAATCCAGCTATGGCAGATAATTATTTTGTGTTTCACTGTAACCGTGAGTCAGCCCTGGGGATTCGGCAGCACTCCGTGGTATCCTCCCAGTCTCATGAAGTGGGTACCCTTTGTTCGGCAAAAATATGGCAATGGCGCATGATTCTGACCAAATCATCTCCTTGCAAAACAGTTGGTCAAGTAACATTCGTTCGTTACACTTTATGGGTTGTAGCAATAAATTTTTTTTGTTAAATACAGATATATTAGCATCGTATAAACTATTTCGAATAGAAATACAGTTATAAGAGAGATGAAAAGAGAAAGAAAAAAGAAAAGTAAACAATACACTCTCTTTTTTTCTTTTTAAAAAGGTTTATAGAAAGTATGTTGCGAGCATATGTTGCAATAAAACTAACTTAAATAATTTATGGGAAATAAAAGATTTTTGAACTTTTTGTAATGTTTAAAATAACTTTTCATTCCAAAGAGGTTTACTATTGAAGAGATGAAAACATTTCTTGGATCGTCTTTAAAACGATTTTGTCGCCATGTATAGTACACCTTTTACATTAACACAGTTTATCAGCCTAGTTAAACAGTTTTTTATTAGTTTATTGCTACATACAAGAACAGAAATAAAAAAATGGTAAAATTAGTTAATAACTAAATAAATAGATTGTTAATAACTTACTTGATTTCTGCTGCATTCGTTGTTATTCATCTTACACCTCTTAATATGACACCATCATTTTTTTTTTCTATTGTATCGCAGGGACTCAATCCCTTCCTCCAGGTTCTTTTGAGGTTACTCGAAAAGACTCCAAGATGAACTTGGTAACAAAGGACTCCTCTCTGCAGACGAAACGATTTGTCCTCCTTGAGGACCGGGAAAGTCATCTTCTGAAGTGCTTCTCATCTTTCGTGAGCACTGCGTGGCGCTCGCTCTAGCAAGATGGTCGAAAGGATTCGAACCTGACTCTTCAGTACTCGGTCCATTCGGAAAAAGTATCCATGGCCATCGA
>NW_027116249.1:95009-95249 GCF_000696795.3 Halyomorpha halys
TGTACAATTACTAATAAAAAAATTTAATCTAGATTAGTATACAAGACTAACTTTTTAAAAAATACTTTAATTACATTCAATTTATTTAGATATTTAAATGGAACCTTTTTATTTTTCAATTGAAAAGAAAAAATTAGTTCAGTGAAATAAATAAATTTCTATAATATATAACACAATAGGAAAGTTTCTAAAAATGTATACACATCTACTCAGTCCATATGTGTGAACAAATTGAAAATT
>NW_027116249.1:98446-98716 GCF_000696795.3 Halyomorpha halys
CTACTTCTACAAAGATAAACGTAATAAACTATCTTATAGTACATTAAACTAACTTTAATTTGGATGGTAAAAATATTTCTACGTCTAATGATTCCTTAGATATAGTTTCCCCTTAATAAATTTACCAACTACTGAATTTTAGTTATTAGTAATGAAATGTCGCTTAAAATCAATAAAATTGTATCTCGGAAACTATTGAACGTAAATATTAGAGCACATATTCTAGCCAATTTACTCTGCATTAAATCATGTTCTTTTGGGTTTCCTAGT
>NW_027116249.1:100733-101386 GCF_000696795.3 Halyomorpha halys
AAGTACAAATTACATAATTAACATAAAAATATGTTGATTCCTTAGGGATAAACAAATCGAGGGTGTGAGAATATTAGAAAAAATCTTACTTGACTACCGTGCCTCAGTCATTCCACTCTTCGACAGATATCGTTAATATTCCGTTTTAATGATTATTTTTCAGCACTAAATCATCATAATGTGTAATTTTGCTTAAATATTACAGTACACAATATAACTACAGAAACAATTGCATCCTTAAATATAAAAAGATATCTGATTCCCACGTTAAAATTGAAGATTTAGAGACGCAATCAAAGGGTTATTATTAACAGCGAGCACACATTTGCCATCAGCATAAGTGGTGAGGGTAGAGTTTGGATTGGTTGGGATGTTAGCTGTATAGACGGTGTAGAGGATGGGACCGAGGATACTAACTTGAGATATATTAAATTAAAAATATTTTTCCAAACTTTTCTTGTGATAGGAATTGTTTTAGGTCAACATTTACCTTTGATATATTGACTAAACTATGTTATACCAAATTTTAAAATTCAATGTTCAAAATTCTTTTTCAACCGATTTTTAAATAAAATATTTCAAGCAATGGAAGATTAATCTTTAATTTTTTTTGTTATCTCGTCACATACAAGCATTATTAACAGAAAAACGCC
>NW_027116249.1:102941-114859 GCF_000696795.3 Halyomorpha halys
AACCCATTAATTCTTAATCTTTCATCCTTAACAAGTGTTTATGAAACATACAACATATTTACCGATTGTATTATTTTGTACAGTTGTAAATTACATTAGATAAATTAAAAAAAAAATCTATATCTCGAGAACTATTGAACGTAAACAGATTTTAGCAAATTTACTCTTCTTTAAATGATCCTCCCTTAGATATTCTATTGTTGTTGGAAGTTGTAATGATATAGAGTTTTCTTGTAGTTTTCTTTTAAACTCTAAAAAAATCTTAAGTCTCTTCAATACCAAAAAATAATTAATCAGTCAACATTTAGAGCAGAGATAGCACATCTCAAATCAACAATGTAATAGTTTGTTGCCTTCCAACTCAGACCCACCCCACTAAGACTCCTAGAGGGCGATGGTCCTAAATCACTTATGAAGTATTTACTTAAAACGGGAAGAGGAGACTTAGCATAGTTTAATAAAGCAATATTTAAAAAGAGCCTGAAATTGGGAACCGGCGTGGAAACCTTTTTAAACAGATAATTATAGTGAGTAGGTTGGTCGATGTACGCATGTACGAGAATCTTACAAGAGCATATCACAACACAGAAAAAAGGCAATCCTTCCCAGCTGGACCAACCCCAATAAGACCCTCTAGGAACGACGGTCAAATATCACTATGAAAATATTTACTTAAAACGGGAACGTCGTTTTTCAATTTCAGGCCCTTTTTAAATATTACACGATTAAACTGTCTTAAAGTCTCCTCTTCCTGTTTTTAGCAAATATTTTAAAAGTTATATAAGACCGTGGGGGTCTAGGTGGGACAGGTCTGGCTGGGAAGGATTGCCAAGAAATAGAGAGAGTAATACTTTATTTATCTATGCTACCTAAATACATCAGATTGCTATCTCACACAGCATACTTATCAATTAAAATATAAAAATAACCGAAAAAAAAAACTTTTTTCGTTATTCTACATTTATGTATTCTTATCTTTTTCGGATGATTTATATACGGCGATTTATGGAATGGCGAATTAAATAACTATTTAGTTATTTAGAAGAATTTGAGAGATTTAAAGCTTTGTTTAGGAACCTTTTAATAATTTCCTATTTCAAACTTAAATGGCACTATCTATTTCTGTATTTATAAGCAACATCAAGGATATTGTAACAAATCTGTGAATTAAATTATATCAGAATTTTTCCTATTAATGTTCCAGGTTACACCGAGTGAGGTGGCTGCAAGTGACGTGGAATTTAAAGGCCTAAGTGATGTTGTAATACAATGCCTTCCAGACAACCTCCTAGTACCCTTGCTAGAAAGGCTTCAGTTAGGTCAGAACAGTCAACGGCCGAGGGAATGGCTTGATCTCGCGGATCCATCATTAAGAACTGTGGTGGCCAAAGAAGCTCTGCAATGGAGGAAGAACAAGCAGGTAGTTCTATTATAGTTTAAGTCCGAAGAGATTTGGATGATTTTTTAATGGAGATATAACAAACTATTCGAGACCCAAACCTAATACTATAATACAGACTATAGCAGCACTACAAATAGAAATAAAACCAAGGACCGGATAAAATGTAAGTGGCTGACGTATGTAATAAGCATTACTTTCGTGCAATGTCACAAAAATCTTTATGATAATAAACGTTATATACGATTGCAATACCGATTCTGATCAGAACATTACATCTGCTTTATAAAGTGCTTTATCAAGAAATGTCAATATACTTTCAATGAATTAATTAAAAATTAAGGAATTCGTACGGAATCGAAACGCATACAAAAATTTTTGCGGGTCTTGAGGATCAGTCTATATATTTAGGCGACGGTTCGCAATTTTATTGTTTATACAGTCATGCTATACAAAGAAAAAAACAGTTTATCGGAACAAATACAATCTTCAACTAACTACATGTACATAGTTTAATTTAAGATTAATAACTATTACAATTAAATAATTAATAAATAAAAATATTTCTAACATTTTCTATAACAGTGTGTTCTACATTGTCGTGATCCAACTAACTGAATAGATTTAGAAATGGACGTAGAGTATGCTTTGGTTTTTCCAAGTAATCGTTCTTTCTAGGAAGTAGTCCGTCTGTTGTCTCTGTTTTTTTTATTTTGTCTGTGTATATTTATTGTTGTTAATTGTGTCTTATGTATTCATTTGGTTAGAGTAACAAGAATTTAAGAATTTTGTACATCCAATTGTTTGTTGGTCGCCTGATTCTCATATTATTCTGTAGTGATCATTTCTATTAAATTTTGCTTAATGTTTTTTTTTCAGGATGTATGATTTTCGGTACATTAAATTTGAATTTATGTCTTGTTTGTAGTGAGAGCAGTTTGTTCAGGTTTGTTGGGGTAGTTTATTATTGAAAGCAACAATATTTGTGTTGATATACAGTTCAGAGGTACCAAAATAGGATTTCCCGCAGTCACTTCACACGGAATTTCATATACTACATTAGATTGTATTTCATATAAATACATTTTATTAACATCTCACCAATGGTACGAGGCTATCAGGTTATCACTGATCACTCCCTAGTATACCTTGAATCATTGAGATCATTTTCAATCATATTTATGTATAATCATTGTATTGTCGTTAACTTATGTAAATTAAAAAAAAGGTTTTTATTTTCTATCTGTATGTGCCTTTTAAAAAAATAAGACGAGCTTAAGACCAAAAATGTCGATTTAATTCGTAAACTTAAATCCTAAAAAAAGAGAGAGATAGCAAATACAACTTGTATTTTAATTTTTTTTTTTACATATATTTTATAATACAATATATGGTGATATGACGAAAAAAATAATACATAAGGATGGTTATGCAAAAATAATGAAAAAGTTGATAGATAGTAAGAAAATAAATTAAAGTATTTCACTGGTGTTTTTATAACTAAATTAATTCATTTTCAAGACATTTAGAATTTTTCTGGTTAATTTTTAAAAAAATTAACATTATGGAGAATTTATTTTATGAATTTTTTTAACCATAAAATTTACTTTTTTTGGAGTAATATATGCCTTTTTTTTTCTTAAGGAGATAATGTCAATGAGAGATAAAGGAAAATCCAGCCTGCAGGCCTTACTATCCACCACATTGTCGACTGTAGTCAAACTGAGATTGCTAAAGAGAGAGTGGACCCACATACTGAGAGAAATTGTCAGAGATACACTTGTTGATTACACCCATCTTGATTCATATATGAAGCAATGTATATCGGATTTACAAATTTAAAATTAATCAAAAAATATCTTACAACATTAAAACTTGAGTTTTTGTTGTTTCTTTTTAATATTATGCCATTAGTATAAATAAACCCTTAGGGCCATTACGTCAGTCTAGGTTATAACTAGGATCTGGATAACTTAGATTCTTCCATGAGTAACAGTAAAACTCCGGTAACCCATCGGCCTGTTTTCTAAGTACAGTTTAACCTTACTTACATGCCCAAGGTAACTTTATGATGGGTTACGCTTATTTTTCCTTCCCGTTTTCCCAATGATTAATAAATTGTAATATGTATTAGAAATTGTATTACGCTATTCCTTAAAATGAGATTCCATAATTAATTTTTATTATTGTAATTATGTTCAAAATGTTTTGATTTTATTTATGTCAGCATAATGAGTCCAACAATTCTTTTATATTATGTATTATGTTTTATAGTATACTATTATTTTGTTGGTTTTAGTAACGTGTATACTTTTTAATAATTGCCATTTTTTTCCTGTGCATAATACTTAATAGTTTGGTTTTATGACAATTAAATGTGTGTTGTCAAATAGTATTGAATTTATATTTTGGACATTTTAGTATTATATGTGTGCTGTTATTTATTATCTGTCATATATTAAAATTTATCTATCACAGGTCCGTAGTTAGGGTGTTGCGAGATGGGCCCCAAAATTAACCATGAAACCATTTGTATTTTTAAATTGAGGTTTAGTTTTTCATCGATAATAACAGTGTTTTTATATTACAAAAACAAGAAATATTACAGAAATTCTAAAAAAATTGTTCAGATTCCCCGGTATTGAATGGCGCAGATTTTTCAAAGGCGTAGCAGGTTCTTGTTGCGGCCCGGATCTGTTTTTTCGTTTACTTGATTTATATTTCATTGCTTTCTTTTATTATTATTCTATAAAAAATTTAAGTTAAGTTGTTAAAAGTATGTATGTTTCATTTTATATTACTATTGTAATTTTTATAATGTAAAATCATGTATCTATATTTTTTTTATATATATACTATGTATTTGGACAGTATTGCATATGAAAAATGTGTTTCGTATCAAATTACCCTGTCTTGATGTAAATTATTTTATAGATCATATAATAACTACCATTAAAGTTATATAATTATTTAATTGAAGATTAAGAAAAAAAGAGATTAACATTTTCCTTCAAAATCCACATCTGCCTTGAAACTAGGAATCGAACCTGTGTTGTAAATTGTAAACTCTTACAATTTTTACTCTTATAATAGCATGTTTACATTAAATGGCATACCTTTGTGTTCATAAATAAATTTTAATTTAACTGTAACCGCATAATTTTGAAAATCAAACTGATAAATTTTATAAAAGAGTTTTTATTTAAAAAGATTACTCCAGAAATGTAGTTTTATAAAAAAGTAAAAAACAAAAATTTATTGATACAATTAAATGAGAGAGACTAGGTGTGAATTATATTTTATTTAATGGATTTTGAAATATAATACGTTCCTGAATGTTAATAGGTCTGTAGTGATAATATGCTGGGCTTCCAATTTTTAATTATTCTTTTTTAAGCTGTTTTTAATTGGTTTGTAAAATTTTAAAAAAATATTAAGTGAATATAATTATAGATATTTTTATTTATTCTTATTATATATTTAATATGAAAACATATTTGATTCACATTTTTTTATTATTCATTGGTAGATATAGCTTAAAACCCATTTGGTTATACAGGATTACTCTATTCTCTTTACAGGAACTACTGTTAATTAAATTAAAGTAACTTATTTAAGTGTATGCACTTGTTTATTTTTTTCTTATTCGTTCTATAGTTTGTTAGTTTTATTTTTGTTTAGTGTTTGTCTTTCAGGACATTATTGTACTATTCATAGAAATTTTTTGTGGCTTTTTTTATAGTATTCTAGTTAAAATTTATATTGTCTAAATATGATTAATTTTTTTATTAAAACTTACTTTAAAATATATTTTGGGTATACATAATTTTTTTACAATAACAAGTTATTATAAAAAATACTTTATTGTAAGGCGTTACAAATAAATATGTGAAGAAAATTATTTGGGAAACATTTGAAATATAATGATTTTGATGATGATAAATTTTTGTTTTTATTTTACGAAAGTAAAAATTATTTTACAATTGAAATAAAACTTAATAGTTTCAAATGATTGTGTTTAAGATGTTATTTTACTTTTAGTTTAATTTTGTTTAAATTTTTATACCATTTCTCATTTTACTATCAATTAACTTATATATTTCTAAGTATGATATGAATGTGTTATATGAACCCTATCACCATTAACTGTAAATATATGATATAATGTAATATTACACAATAGAAAAAAAAAAGTAGCTTCAAGTGCTTTCTTTCAATACATATTATAAGAATACCAATACATTCGAGGAAATACAAAAATACCCCACTACATACATTAATACATTCTTAGAAAGGATTATAATACATTTTTAAAAAAAATAATAAGCATTTGTAGAAATAATTAACAATTTAACATAAGGTAGGGAAGGAGTCGTTATTATTATTTTTATTTAATACAATTTAAATATCAGAAGGATCTATTTTTACTTTTTCTTTTTTTAAATCTAAAGTATAAAATACTATTATTACGTTGAGAAATTTAATTAAACATGGAATCTCTGGCTATAGGGAAGTTATTTGTATTCTTCTTCCAACAAATAAGTGGATTTTTGATCCAAATATTTTAAAGAAATTTTGCTTCTTAAAAAGCTATATCTCGAGAAATATTGGACGTAAATAGCTCTTTTAGGACTAATATTTCAGCAATGTTACTCTTCTTTAAATAATTTTCTCTTAGATTTTCTAGTGTTGTTAGTTTATAAGATATAGAGCTCCGAATGAAAAAATAATGTTATTTTAAGGTTTTGAAACAGCCGCCATTTTTTATTCCCCCTACCTATACTTGCCAGACTCATCAATTTTGGCTAGTAATTATACATAGAGCCTGCCTTTTTTCTCCTCTTGGGCTCTTGTACTACTAATAGAACCCCGGAATAACCTGAATCAGGCAGGCGAAGTAAAATGAAAAAAAATTTCTATTTCTAAAAGAAAATATTTTGTAAGACCTTCACACAGAGAGATCTCATTATGAGAGACCTCTACCTTGATCTTCGGATCAATCCTGTTCAGGACATGAAACTTCCTAAAAATATAAGTACTAATGACGTTTATATAATGACTGAGAATATTATTCTAAACATACTGGGCATTAATCATCAGTAATTTAATAGTTTTATCTCAGTAGTATAATTTTTTCTGTAGATTTTTCTGTTACGTTTTTAAAATCTATTTACGTCTTAACGTGTGCCAAATTTAAACATTTGTATAATTTCTGTTTTTATATAAGAAATTTAATAAGATGAATAACATGTGACAGATGCGAACATGAGATGGCTTTCAAATACCAACCTCTTACTTATAAATTAATTAATTTCTACTAAAGTAGCGTTACTAAAAGTTATGAGGTGCCAAACCACACCATGTTTTCCTGCAATAAATCTCAACAGTAATATAAAAACCAATACTCTCGAGTTAAATCATGTTATTGTTATGGACAATGTTCCCAAAGTTACATAAATTCAATTTATTTGGCCAGTCTGCTATTTTATACGTAAGATATTATTTAATTAAAATCTTTTAAAAAATTAAGTAGTACTTTTCTTATTTTGTTTTCAACTTGAGAATAATATTTCTCCTTTATCTAGTTATCAATTTGTTTCGTAGTTTATTTTTCTACTTTTGATTGCGAGTAACAACGAGAGACGGAATTTTTATTTAAAGAAAATAATTGGTACTTTAGGGGAAGCAATACAGAAAATTTGGGTTTAAGATTTAACATTTACTCATAGGAAAGACAGGATAGTTGAACATTATCGTATTCTATCATTAATAATATATAATGTTATTAATAATAACGAGCTGAAAAATATTTAGGCAGCGTTCTAAACCACCCACAAGGTTCTGCCTAGGGTTTCGCTACTCATTTTTTATAGTGAGTGGTTCACTACGCTGAATGCAGTAGGTGTTAGGCCGGACTGCTAATGCATTCAGCACAACCATATGAAACCACTGGTCCGAAGAAATAAGTTCTACTAAAGTATAAATGTAATTAATTTTTGCCGTCCTATTTTATCATCATGATTCATCACTATCTACGATATTTATCATGTAATTAAAATATCTCATTGTTTCCTTGTCATCGGCGATTCAAATAGTTAGAATGCCAAAATATTCCATTCTATGGCAATCATATTTTCTCCTCAATTATGATATTTAATTTTTTTGTAAAGTCATCATCGTTATCATATCTCATCATCCTTCATATCTGACTAATGTCCTATCGTCATAATTTCTTTCATGAAAGTCGAGGAGTCTTGACAAAGGTTTATTAGAGAATACTGGGAAATATTCTTGGTGCTCTCACTTTCTGAGTATATTAATGTATGGTGTTAGTACCAACTGAATAAGCATTCTGTCATAAACACAAATTCTGCCATTTAAGCCGTTACTTTTCGCTGTTTACAAATACTGTTCCCTTGTCTCTGCTCAGATCTGTTAAAAAAAAAAAAATAGAAAAAATAATCATTTAGTCATAATTATTTTTTTTTATCTTCTAACTAATCAAGTTTATTTTGTTATTCGCATTTGAGCGAGTTTTTTCTCAACCCTCTAAAAATTCTGTTTTGGTTTCAGTTTCCACATAATTCAAGTAACTCTGCTCCGGTTCTCATTTATCAAATGATTTCATTTAGCTAAGCAACAACCAAGATTGCTTATTCTTTCTAGATAAAGTCTAAAAATAACTTTTATATTTCCAAAACATAGTTCCATGCAATTACAGCTTAAAGAAATTATTCCTTTTTTTTAAATTCACATTAAATATAACTGCATAATCTTTATTTTTAAAATTAAGGGATAACTATATGATAATCTTTAATAAAAAAACAAAACATGCTCTGTAGTTTATGTTTTGAGTCATAATAAAAAAAATAAAAATGGGCTTCGAGGAGAAGATGGTTGGGGGTGCGGTCAATGATAAACACAAATAAGTTGGATTAACCTATTTTTAATGTGCCAACGTTTCGGCTAGAGTTTCTAGCCTTCTTCAGGGCTAAAAACAGAACAAGATAACAACCACAGTAAGTATAGAAAAATAAAAAAAGAAAAAAGAAAGTATAAACAGAATAATTTTACAAAATAGAATTAATAAAAAGAAGCAGGAAATAAATTGTATACATAGGTAATTGAAAAAGTGGGTAAAATAACATAATTAAGGAAATGAAATAAAAATGAAATAAAAATGAAGTTATATAATGCAAAGAAGTATGAACATATTAGTTATTATTAATTTAAAAATTGAAATATGAAAAGAAAATGAAAATTGAGAGGAAGAAAATATATGTAACAATAATAGATGATAAAGAGGCAAAATATAAGTAAAGTATACCAAGAAATGAATAGAAAAAAAAATGATAATTCTGAAAATATAGTGAACAAAACTTATAACGTGGGTAAGGAAAATGGATGAAAGTGGAGAAAATAAGGGATAAGAGAAAAATAAAGAAAGGGGAAAGAAAACAAAAAAAGAATAAGAACGAACCTGTTCGCTGGAAAATCAAACGCCTAATGGATACTGCGCTAAAGACGGCCAAACTCAGAATTAAAGAAGCCGTTACAAGAATGACTAAGTGAAGTCAAGTTACACAACTACCAAAATCGTCTCGCCACTTCACCTAATTCTTCACAACCCCTTTCTACCCCCTTATACAGACCACTACCATATACCCCCTCTCTTTCCGACAACATTCAAAAACTCTTACGTTCTACTATACCTAACCTCCATATTGCTTTCAGATCTCACAACACACTATCTAATATTTACACTAAACTAAAAGACCCTATCCCTCCTCTCCACCGATCACATATTGTATACCGCATCCCTTGCTCCACCCTTATACTTTCTTTTTTCTTTTTTTATTTTTCTATACTTACTGTGGTTGTTATCTTATTCTGTTTTTAGCCCTGAAGAAGGCTAGAAACTCTAGCCGAAACGTTGGCACATTAAAAATAGGTTAATCTAACTTATTTGTGTTTATCATTGACCGCATCCCCAACCAACTTCTCCTCGTTCATCATCCACGGTCAACTATCTCTCATAATTAATAATAAAAATTGGCTTAGTTGAATTCTAATTGTTGAAATAAAGTAATTATATAAAATAAAAAAATTACAATAGGTGACGAAATTAAATGTGTATAAATCACAACCTACGGTAGTGGAGAAGCAAATTGCTGAAAAATATATAGGCAGCATTCTAAAACACCCAAAAAGTCCTGCCTAGGTTTTCGCTACTCATTTTTCGAAGTGGATAGTTCGCTTAACTGATTGCACTTGCAGTACACCAGAACTGCTAATGCACTTATGCCATGAAACCACTTTGTAGACTAATATTTAGAACTGATGTTGAAAGATTATCAACAATTCAATATAAAAAGTCGCAGAAAAAAGTAGCCTATAGAAAAACGTAAGGAGGTGATTGCACAAACCGATAGCCGAATATGCCTCTCTGGAGTTGTATATATAATATGCACTTCAATTCTAGAAAATAAACTAATAAAACATGTTGAAGATGATTTTAAGGAAGAAAAGGTTCTTCCACCGGATAGGCTCAGAAACGTAATGTATACTGCGCAGTTAGTTCGTTCTCCGCTTTGTACTGATGCAGTTCGCAATAATTGTTCGTTATAACTATCATTTTAATACTTCTAGAAATCACTTGAGATGTTTTAAATATTAACTACTAACAATCGTTAAGGTATAAATCATGTTTTTAAATAAATAATAATGTCTTTATCTTCTCAGCTCTATATCAATGCTCATCGCAATAATTATTACTTTTACTCATTACATATAGAAATGGATAAGGGTTTTTAAATTTTATAAATGTTACGCAAACGTTTTTCTAAAATATTTAAGATATTCACTAAATATTAAAATAAATTATACTGCCTTTCAAATTAGTCAATTCAAAACATACATATTTACAAAATACACATTTTTATTGTTGAAGATGTTTAACAATTGTCCTATTCTGTACGAAAATAAATAAATTTCTTTATTTTAATAGGCTTATATTGAACTTTGGACCCTACAGGTCAGTGCAGGTCTAACAGTTTATGCCTAGCTCTGTACCGATGCAGTTCGAAATAATTATTTGTTATAATACTTCTACAAATTACTAAAGATGTTTTTCAAGTTAATTACTTACAATATGTTAGGTACTTGCATTTGTCTAGAACGAGCTTTCTAATAATTATTATTGTTATTCATTACATCAGAAGTCTAAAAGCTTTTACCAATGAATAACGATTTTTTAATTATTTGAATGTAATGCAAAAGTTTTTCTACAGTATTTAAAGTACATATACGTATAATAGATTCTTAAATAAAGTATACCTCCGATTAAATTAACCAATTTTCAATTTGCACATATGGACTGACTTGATGTGGATACATTTTATTGGGTGATCTGGAACGCTGGCTAAATATTTTCCATCTCTTTATTATTAATTATAGCATAAAGTAACAGCTATTTATAAATATATGATTAAGAATCCACATGCTGTCTTTCTTAAAAGTAAATGTTAAATGTTAAATGCTGAATTCATAGCGTATCTTCTTCAACAATTAACTTCTTATACTTAGCAACAATAAAAAAATAGGTAAAAATAATAGTACAAGAGCCGGGAAGGAAAAAAAGGCAGTTATTTCACCCCAAATTTTGATTACTTAATAAAAAACTCCCATAAGACACACATATGTCTGCCAATATTAAAAATAAAAGAAATTTAGCTTACTATAAAGCAGTTTATGACACTTATTTTCGTAGGTGTAGTAGTTTTTATGATATTCACATATGAATATAAATTTAGCAAATGAAAATTTGTCCGAACAACTACAAATTATTTTAGCAAATTCATGAAAATTACTACTCCTACGAAAATGAATTTCATAAACTACATTATAGCTCATTAAACTAGCTTTAATTTGAGTGCTAACAGACATCTGTACGTAAATGGTTTTTGAGATATTGATTTTTCAAAATAAATTCACTAACTACTGATCTTTCAGTACATTCCATACAATATTTTTTATGAAATATTGCTTTATAAAAAGCCATGAGCTCTCTCCTGATCATAGCCCGGTTCTACTTCACATCCATTCAAATCCTATTCCTAGACCCTCTCCCCCTTCAATGGTTACAGGACAGGTAAACTGAAAAAATTTTCGGACTGATCTAGAAAACGTACTTGTCATAAAAATTCCACTAAAAACAAAAGAACAGATCTACTCTGCTATCGAAATACTTTCTAGATCGATAGGATCTACTATCACTAATAATACTTCACCAATGAACATAAAACGTTTTAGAGAAAACAACTTACCTCGTCACATACAAGCATTATTAACAGAAAAACGCCTGGCAAGAGCGAGGTGGCACAGAACAAGATAAGCAGAAATTAGAAAACACAGAATACAAAATTTCCAGAACTTAACAGAAAACTTAAATACCACTGACAAATCATTATGGAGAACTACTAAAAAGCTACTAAAATACAAATCCTTCAACCATCAACTT